>NC_073348.2:37167500-37467500 GCF_027580225.2 Misgurnus anguillicaudatus
TGAGGTTCTCAGCCATATAGGTACTGCCAACTGTTTATATAGCTAGTCTCCTAAACTAGTGAATTAAAAATATTAATTTCATATCTGAAAGATTGATTTATTGTTACCATACACAATCAAAAACAGTACGGCACAAAAATGTTGTCTTAGCAACAATGCAATTTCATTGACTTGACAGAGGTTTTCATGTGATATCTAAAATTGGCCTGTTTATCTTCCTTCCCTAAAACTCCTAATCTCTCCTTTCTCCTTCACTTTCCCTGCCATGCACAAAAAATCAGATGTGGGTTGCCAGATATGCGTAACAAAACAGCCCAGTTGTCATTAAAAAAAGGGGCCTGCATAAAAGCACCCCAATGACCCTTCACTGCTAAAATACCAACAACTAACGGACGAAATCCTTCTATCTTTAATCTTTAAATAATAAATTCCCAATAATAAGTAGCCAAATTCTTAACTCTGCCTGAAGGACGATGACTTGGCCTCACAGAGTTGCGCACGGACATGGATGGATTGTTTTAATTTTGGTGTTCTTGCAGTGTTTTGTAAATTAAATGGGTTGCTACTACATTGCAATGCACACCGATTTGGGTTTTGGTGCCACGATTATGAATGTATATGAATACGCTAACAGTTAAGTAAATTGTTAACATTTAAACTAGAGATTTACACTGAGTATTTCTTAATGGCCTGAGTCCGGGATGAAGCGGATTTTAAGCGAAAGTATTCGATGAACATATAATACGTGCCGAGAGCATTTGGTCAGTATCATTATCTAATTTTTGATGAAGGTTGTGTTTAGCGGCTTTTGCATCTGAGTTCTTCATATGAACACAGCAGATTCACATACTGTATAAAATATTAGAGAAATATTAAAGAAATATTCCAGATTTGATGAAGTAATGTTCAATTATCCAATGTGAACTATAAAATAAAAAACATTATGTATTATGTTTAAACCTTTCAGTCAAGCTCACAAAAAAACATAAAAACACACTATGCAAATATCATAAACTATGCAAATAGTACATGATTTTTAAGCGAACAACCAGGCAGGTCAAAATAGTCACTTACCAACCCGAAATCGAAGCTAAATTTATTACTTTTGCTTTGTATCTGTGCAGGGATATCAAGATATTTAATATGATGTGACCATTCTGCATTTTTTACACAATATTTACATTACTAAATCATTAATTTTTTTCCTAATCCATTTGCAGGTTTTTTGTTTTAAGCATCATAAACTATATTATAAACATTAGAAAATGACTTATCTTGAGTCATTTTGAGTAAATGTATCTTGACTTACGAATATTTCCAATAATATGTGAATAGCAACCCTAATGTTTGCAATATAAACTATATTATACACAGTAGATAATGACTTATCTTGGGACATTTTGAGTAAATGTATCTTGACTTACGAATATTTTCACTGGAAAACAAGAAATGTGCAATGTGAAAATTGTTCAATATTTGTATAAATATTACTTATATATTAATATAAAACAATTATTATACATTTATATAATATTATAAACATTCACTATAAAAATAATGAATAAATTAATAATATTAATTATTATTATTATTGATATAATTAATGATACTATTATAATATTATAGATTAATATAAAAATATGACTATTGTAACTATTGAATAATAAATTGGCTAGTCAACATTTGTTTTTTGTTTGTTAATCTATAACACGTTCTCAAGAGCTTATTTTGCATTTAAACCTTTTTTTTACATTATTACAATATATAATTAGATTTTGTTAAATCTGTCTTATTTGGTTCTGAAAGTTAAATATAAGATCTGACGCATCCATTGATCAGTCAGTGAGATGTGATTAGATGTGAACATCATTTTTCAACCTGTCTGCAGTGATGCACCATCCAGCACAGATTGCAGCATTGCAGGGTGAATAATCACTCAGTGTTTTTTATCTTGTCTGTTCTCAGAACAGCGAACTATATAGTGACCTGGCTGAGCGTTGTTGGACCTGTTGTCGGCCTGGACGTCCCCCTGAGCTACAGCACGTCTGTTTCAGCTCCAGACTGAAGATCCGTCCGCCGGAGGTCAACTCGACGGCTCTCCCATCGTCCATGTATGATGTTGTATGAGCGCTGTATGAAGTCTGAGAGCGCGTATGGACTTGTTGAGGGCTGAAATCATTGACAGGATCTATAAATACAGGTCTTTAATGATGAATGTTTCAGCGTTTGGTTCCCAAAAAAAAGCATAAATACTGATAAAATGCCTACCTTGGATAAAAGCATCTACCAAATGCATAAATGTAGATGTTTAATAGGCAAATAATAATATTCCCTGCTGCTATTTCTAAAATACATGATGTGTGTGTGAGTAGGATTGCTATTCAAATAGTATCATTGTATTCAAATGTGTAGGTGTGTGATTCAGTGTATTTTCCCTGGCTGGTCTGATATTGTAAAGCGAGCTGCGTTTGTCCTATTCTTGGGATTTTATGGATCAAAAATGTTTGAATATTATAATATAATATAGTGTACCTTATGAGCTGGTAGAGTAAATGCTCTGGTATTTTTCATTGTCTGAGACGAGCGTTGGGTCGTGCCAAGCCACATCCTAAAATATCTTTAATGTTTGAATTGAATCAAAGTCCAGGCTGTCGACTCCCTCTGCAATCCCGACCGTCTGATCAGAAGCCGACTTTAGAGTCCGGAGTTTGAGAGAAGCGGCAGAAAGTCCTTAGTCAGCGTGTGTAAATGGGGCAAGTGTCTCTCTGGAGACTCTATCAGTGTTTGGTAAGGAGGTCAGCCTCCTACCCGGAGCATCTCGCTCTAATGGACAGATAGAAATGATGGAGAGAGAGATTGCAGTAATGTTACCTGCATCATCTTTAAAGAAATAGTTCATCTAAAGTTGAAAATCTTTTATGCATTTGGCAAACACTTTTATTTAAAGCAACTTGCATTGCATTATAAGGAAGGTATACATTTTATCATTACGTCTGTGTTCCCTGGGATCAAACACACAATCTTTTGTGCTGCTAACACATCACTGAACCACAGGAATGAATAAGAACATACCGTAACAAAACCTCTTTATTCTGCCAGTATGAATAAGATTGAAATGTTCAAAAAAAAGCTGGATGGGACATCCAGTCCCACTATTTACGTAATAGCATTGAGAAGAACAGCATAAGCATTGTTTATTTCTTAGGAGGAAAGAAAGCTTTGAGCCACCCATGCGTGTTAAATGATGACAGAATATTTTTGTATGAGCTGTTCCCGAGTCAGTTTGATTGATGGGTAGAGGATCTAATTGAAGTAGGCTAATCAATGTAATGTAGTGAATACGTTTCAGACAGATCTCAATATTATTATTATCTGGAGTAGTTGTTACATTAGAGAAAAGGAAATTAGAAGTGCCTCAGAAACAAATACCCATTTATTTTACACGCTTCACTGGAGGTGTTTGTTAATAGAGTTAGATAGCTCCTAATGCAGTCTTGAAATGTAATTTTTGAAACACCAACTTCTGTAAGACACTGCTGACATCTGTTGGTCAGTGTGTGCTGTTGTCATTACAGACCGGACCACAAGGGGGCGGTATTGACCAAAAAGCAACTCAGAAAACTCTTAAAAACTTTTACAGTGCATTGAATTACAAAACATCAACCGGTGAAGCATCGCTTTAGCAAGGCCAAAGATTGTGGGTTCGATTCCCAGTGTACTTGGATGCATTGTAAGTCCCTTAACCAACTAAGACATGAGCTTTGGTTTGTCTTTTTTCAGATATCTTCCAGCTGTTTGGGTTAGGAAGAACCAATAAACATAATAACTATTAATAATAAATATTTTTCTTTGAAAATGAAGCAGTGTTATTGTCCACATTTGAATTAAGATTTATGGTGCAAAAACAAAAGTGGTGTCGACATATGTGGACATCCAGGTCTTAGGAGGTTAAGCATCTGCCAAATGCATAAATAAAAAATATACTGTCAGACGACATCTGGTTGTCAAACATATTCATGCTTGATGTGATAAACTGCACCTGTGGTTACTTGGCTAATAACACCGGTGTGAACCTGATGGATGCTTACTTCGTATCACTAATAACCTTTGCACCAGCTGGTTTAAAGTAACTGAAATTAAATGGCGTTACACTTTCTAAAAGCACAGCATTGGACCTAAAGGGTTCATATTGGTACCAAATGTATGCATATCTGTACATATTGACAGGGGCTTCTCAAAACCCTCAAATTTTTCAAACCTAGCTTTTAGCCTAATATTAGTGCCAGCAAATTAATAAATATTATATTTAATTATTAGTTACTCCTCTGTTTTTTATTAGAAAATTGACACTTTGGTTGACACTTGAAATATAATAAAATTATAACTTATTTAAAATTCCATAAAAAGATTCATTCCATTATATTTAACAAATAAACTTTTTAATATTTGTTTTATTTGTTTAGTTTTTTTTATATTTTGGCACATAGACACCCCCCAGTGCGTGCCCCTATGCATTTAAATTACATTTAGGCATTTAGCAAACGCTTTTGTCCAAAGATTAGGAAACAATAAAAGCGATGTGTCATAGGGAGGCAATAGTACAAAAGGTGCTTATAGACGGTTTCAGCAGTAATAACATAAACAAGCTGCTTTCGTGGTCAACACGTAACTTCCGGTAAGCTCCGCTAAGAATAAATAACAACAAAGTACTTTAAACAATTTAATTATATAACAAGCAAAATAAGTAACACGTAGATTACCTAGGAAACCAAAACATTTTTTATTTTCGACGAGGTATTTGTTTAAGAGTTCAGTTTAGCAACTAGTCAGACCATTAAATAAACCTGAAACCGGAAGTAAAGTTTGGACCAGACGCGTATCGCGTCACCACACGTGCGTCTGATGAAACCGCCTATAACAAGATACAAGTTTTCACTATTTCGAAACATTTAGGTATTGAAGATACGACGTCTCCCCTGTGACAGACTCTGCACAGTTTGGTTTAGGGAGAATTAGGGGCATATACTGCATACCCTATTTTTGCATCACTGCCTACAGTATTGGTACTGTAAATACAATATGAGGGCCTTTTTAAAGGGCACTGCCCCACAGTTAGAGCTGGGGTACATATTTTGACCGTGTAATGCTTAATTGAATGCGTTCCTCTCTGTTATTTAAAGCATAAAGTTTGAGTTCTCTCATTGATTTCAATCTTTGACATGACCTGACTCAGTCAGTATTAATGGGACATATCATGAAAATCTGATTTCTTCCATGTTTAAGTGCTATAATTGGGTCCCAATTGCTTCAGTAAACCTAGAAATGTGAAAAAGATCAATTTAGTAACTTAGTTTTGGTAAACCATTCTCTGCAAGCATGTGAAAAATAGGTCATTTGGCTCCCCTTGTGATGTCACAATGCACATGCAGCTCCTTAATTTGCACTATCCAACCACAGCACTACCATTTAGTGCAGAGATCAGCTCATTTGCATTTTAAAGGACATACCCAAAAATGGCACATTTTTGCTCACACCTACCAAGTGGCAATAGTTATAATAAATGATCTATATGGTATTTTGAGCTTAAACTTAACATTCGTACTCTGGGGACATCAAAATTGTATTTTACATCTTGAAATAGTCTTGTGAAATGGCCCCTTTAAAGATATCAAGTTTATGTAGGATGGTTTTATGTAGAAAACAGTAAATCACTAAAATATGACTAGCTTGGTTTTCACAGACTGGTTCACATGCACAAAAAAGTATCTGATGATTAAAAGTAGAAGTGAAATTTATTTTGTGTTATGTTTTTTTGTAAAGTCATTAATATAAGAAATGTCCACTAGTTTATTTATTGTGGGAATGTTTTATCTGGCAAGAATGTCCCAGACAGGAAAAACAATTTCCACTCTAAACAACTCCGACAACAAGTTGTCTTCCAGCATGATGAAATTTGGATAACAATAAAACCGAACACAACCTACTTTTCGTACATCTTCACCAGGGAAATGAAGCAGATTTTCTTGGCAGAACAAAAGCATCTGCGTTCGGTTTCCCAGATACGTGAGAACGAGGTCAGATCTTGTAATGCGCACGAAAGAAAAGGGTCTGTAAATGTTGCCTTCCAAATCCTTTGGGTTGTGTTTGCAGAGTTGATTTTTAATGAAATAAAAACACAATAGAGGTTGTATGCTGTCGTCAATGCCCAGAGCATAAGTCTAGACGCATAAATGCTCGACTTGTCAGGTCTGATAAAGTTACAGTTATATCAAACCATTATATTATATAACATCAAAGTGTACGCCAATGAGCTGAGGTATTATTAAAACGTGAAGGAACTACTGATAGTCTTCCAGGTCTTGTGTGCTTGAACATAGACGTCCAAATGATCTGCTCAGAACGATACCACACACCGATATAAGATTGTAATAACCTCTTTGTATGCTTATACACACAGAGAGAGATGAACAAAGATGCAAATATAGATCCTCCGAGACCTAAACTACTGTGAAAAAACTCAGCATCCTCTAAAAGACATCATTGTTCACAAGGGTTCACTGATGCCAACATTTAATAAACAACAACTGAAAACATATGGTTGCCTAATGTGGCGCTTATTGTGTTGGAGTTGAAACATTTGATCAAAAAGATGCCGCGTGATGTAGATCTACAAGCATTTGGACAATCGAGACACTTAAAATGTACAAATGGCATTGTAGGAGAAAATGAAAAAGTTCATCCGCAATCAAAATAGGTTTTCAGAGGACTGTTTGTGTCATTTAAAGGGCACCTATTATGGTCATTTTTACAAGATTTAATATAAGTCTCATGCGTGCCCGGAATGTGTTTGTGAGGTTTCGGCTTGGGATGCCCGGCAGATCATTTATTATAGCACGTCCAAAATGCCCCTATTTGGTTGGGAGCAAAAACACAATTTTTTCGTGTCTGTACCTTTAAATGCAAATGAGCTACAGCTTTTCTTTTGGTAAGGGGCACAAAATTTTGTCAATCCGACTGAATTTAATACGATTGAAGGTTACGACAATACAATTTACATGCACTCTAAACATTGCAATCTGATTTAAGTATTTGTTTACATGTACATTCTATAGAATCGAACAGCTGGGGTTGCCAGATTTGCATATCAAAACCATTAAAATGGACTTTCAAAAATAGCCCAAGCATCCCAAATAACTGTCCACAGCCCAAATGTCAATAACTACTCAACGAAATCATTTATTCTTTAACCAGCAGAAAAAACAACAACAGGTGGAAACAGTTTAAACTAGCCCAAATCTAAACATGAAAAAGCAGAGGACATGGCAACTCTTCGCTGCGGACAGCATCTCTCGTCAAGTTCACGTTTGATCTCTGGATAAAATTCAAAACTGAGTTAAAGGCTTTTTAATACGATTGAGCCATCAATACGATTCTAAACAAATTATTTGGTTGCATGTAAACGTACCTACTGAGTGCTTTCAATTAAAATATATTTTGATTCCTGTTAATACAATTTGATACAATTGTATCTCACTGTTGGAGTGGACAGAGTTAAATTTCGGGTGGAAGCTATGATAATGCATGACTGTCAGTCAGTGGCTGTGGGTGGGGCTTTATCAGTGTGATGTCACATTAACGCAAAGCAGCATCCCTAATGATTTTTGAAAATTAAGGAGTGGGCTTTTTTCCATTTGGTGGCTGTGCCAACACACATTTATGTCCAAGCACCTTGCAAAAGTGGATTTTGCATAATAGATGCCCAGTTTAAACAGCTGGACTCAAGGTCATTTGTAGTGAATGTATGAGGTCAGTTCTCACGGGTGTCCCGTGGCGGGGTAACCACGGGTGTAGACCATCACATCAACTATGGACGTGTTCCAATAACATCTGACAAATACTTTTTGTCTCAATTTGAACAGTTTATTTTGCGGAAGAGAAAACCACAGCCTAGTACAGAGAGTCGTCTTAAGTTTTTTTGTTGTATAGCTAACAGAAACTATAATTCCTAGTCGTTTGCCATGTGAAAGTCGAAGGGTAGTTTAAAAGACGTCTAAGTATAGGCCAAAAACAAATCAAATGAATAAATAAAACCAAATACCTTGTAATTACGTTTGACTTTGCTTACATGATGGAATATCAAACATCTCAAAAGTTATTTAGGCAAAAAAGACATGTAACCAAATGCAAGTTTATTTTGGCTAGAAGTGGTTTACTCATAGCTGGACTATATCGGGTCTATAGTTAACTTTTAGTCGGTGAAATGATGCTTTTGCTCGCTGGGATCTATATGCACAAATTGATGTTTTGGGGACCGATGGGAACTCCAGAGTTTGATTTTGTTTACTTTTAATGCAGATCTTTTAAACAAAGACTCTTTTTATATCTATATAAGTCTTTATTAGCATCTCAAACATTGACTCACACTTAAATGATCTAGTCATCGTGTTTTAAAAAAAGGCCTTTTGTTTTCACTAATCTGGATCTTTTTTGTCAGTGGCCTGAAGACTTTTTGGACTCCGTCTTCTTTGTCGTGCTGGAACGAACCAAAGATTTGTTTGCTTTAGGACCAGTAGATGTCCTCATATCCCAAACTACACAAAAACAGCAATGTCACACGCAGACTCGACTCCCTTTTAATGATTCTCATAGGATTGTAAGTCTACCCCAGTAGTTTCTGCTCATCTTTATCTAATCAACTTATAGATGTAAACTTTATAAATGTCACGTGTGACATTTTCAAAAAGTCAAAGCATTTATTTATAGAGTTAATATAATACGGTAAATTGCACGTAGACAAAGTGTGCACAACAGTAATGATCCACACAAACCCGAAAAGCGTTTGACGTCACGGATGATGCAAGTCTCCGAATGAACATTTTCCTGCCAATTTTTGTATTCTCTTTCTTTCTCACCAGCCTCGTTTTTTTTCTGCTCCGGGCATCTGTTTCTCATTACCATCCAAAGTCTTGCATCTCATGTAGCCCTGCTGAAGGATGTGACATCCATAGCACAAGACAAACGACGGTATCAGATGTATATGATGATTGTTGAAAACTGTCAAGAAAAATGCTTCCACATTGACACCCGAGATGTCAAAAGATGTCAGATTGTGCGTAGTGAAGTTGAGGTCTGCCCTGTAATGTTCCTCCGGTTTCCTCCACGCTTGTCCCATGCAGGTCCTGTTAAAATGCCCCCCTCGGGTTTGGATCACAGCACGGGGAAGGGGTCCCATATGGAGGGAATCAGACCCTGGTGGAGTTGACATAGACCCTGGTTAACAAGAAGAGATTTGGAAAAGTGCACTGGAAGGACACCGTAGGTGGACGGCAAACACACCTGCAGAGACGAGAGGCGGGCGCTAGGGGTTTATGGGGGAAATGTCCTTTTTAAAAGACAACTATCAGCGTGTGATCTGGACATGTTGCGCCCTGTACGGTGCTAATGTGTACCATTCGGGTATACGGATAGGTAGACATTTGGTACCTTTGAGGTACTAATGTGCCTCTTTTGTGCATTTCTGTGAAAGGGGACCGATCCAGCATTTAATATATTTATATATTATTATTATTCATGGATGTTTACCAGCATTTTTAGTATTTGGTGATGCAAAAGGTGCGTAATGAAATATCCGCACAATAATATAATCACGGCATGATTTGTGTGAAGGTTTCGTAACGACTTTCACTTTCAGCTGGTTTTCATTGGTACGAAGGACGTCCTGCTTTCTATGTGAAATATAAGATGGCAGTAGTTAAAGTTTACAGTCTGTTTCAAAGAGGCCCGCTCACAAAAAGCCCTCCTGCGTTTGACTGATGCTCAAGGATGAGTTGTTTAAATTACAGGCATGTGCGTACGGTCATGTGTGCGTCACACTACAATTTCGGCCTTTCAGACTCTTTACTGTCTGACATTCTGTGAAATCTAATTTTGAGAATAGGAGCATCAAAGTTTCATTTCACTCACTGATTTCACTCTTTAACATGATCTTACTCGGTTATCAAAGTTATATTTTTACCAAACGTCAAAAAAGTTAATGACTTTAGATGGGTTTTCACCATTTTTGGCTCCTTGGCAACTGCATAGCAACAAGCTCAGCATCCGCCAGACCTGGGTACCACCCACAATATCTTAGCATTGTGATAATGAGTTTTGCATCGGCAAACGTTATTATTCCTTTCCTAAATGTACTTTACATGATTCTGTCAACACATCATTTTCACGTGTTGGCAGTCACGGCAACTTGTTAGATTGTTTGGTTTTACCTTTCCCCAAAGTGATATTCAGCCTGAAACTAAGCTAACTTGATTAAATCAACAGAGACCCCACCGAAATCTCTCACATTCCCCCCGACGGCACTTACAGCCGGGGGAAATAAAACGTCCCCTTCGTGGCCCTGCCACGGCTTCTCCTTTTAAAAACATTCTTGTGCAAGAAGATATACAACGGTTGAAACTCACCCAGTTTTAACATGCTGGAAAAGTGGTTTTATGCTGTAGGCACATTTACCGTCAAAGAGAAATTTATCTTTTTAAGAGACGCTGGCCAATTCTGACTTCTCCTCTGTTACGCTGAGTAATGCCCCGTTAAATGGTTTATAAAGAAATATTGTCTGCTCATTATTTGTTTTAGAGGTCCATTGGCAACACAGAAACAATCGTATGATTGTGTGACGTGGCCTACTGTTACTGCAAGAGATGCTGGCACCAACGTGAATTAAATCCGTGGCACAATGATTTAACTGAAGACAGAGGTTTTACTTTATTTTGCCACTTTGTTAAGGGTTTGTGGGTGGTTTATGGGCTAAGATGTTCTGAGTGGTTACTAAGGAGACTGTACAAGAACAAAAACAAGATTGAGCACTATTACTAGCAATAGAGTGCCACAGGGATGACTTAAAGGAATAGTCTACTCATTTTCAATATTAAAATATGTTATTACCTTAACTAAGAATTGTTGATACATCCCTCTATCATCTTTGTGTGTGCACGTAAGCGCTGGAGCGTGCTGCGACGCTTCGATAGCATTTAGCTTAGCCCCATTCATTCAATTGTACTATTTAGAGATAAAGTTAGAAGTGACCTAACACATCAACGTTTTTCCTATTTAAGACGAGTAGTTATACGAGCAAGTTTGGTGGTACAAAATAAAACGTAGCGCTTTTCTAAGCGGATTTAAAAGAGGAACTATATTTTATGGCGTAATTGCACTTTTGGGAGTACTTCGACTCGCCTGAAAAGTCCGCTCCCCTTTTCCCTCTCATCATGGGAGAGGGAGGGTGTTACTGCGCCGAGTCCAAGTACTCCCAAAAGTGCTATTACGCCATAAAATATAGTTCCTCTTTTAAATCCGCTTAGAAAAGCGCTACGTTTTATTTTGTACCACCAAACTTGCTCGTATAACTACTCGTCTTAAATAGGAAAAACGTTGATGTGTTTGGTCACTTCTAACTTTATCTCTAAATGGTAGCATTGTATGAATGGGGCTAAGCTAAATGCTATCGAAGCGTCACAGCGCGCTCCAGCGCTTTCGTGCACGCACACAGATGATAGAGGGATGTATCAACAATTCTTAGTTAAGGTAATAACATATTTTAATATTGAAAATGAGTAGACTATTCCTTTAATACTTAAGTTTTATAAATCTCAAACCATAAGTTTGAGCAATAGCAATTAAACCTCTAATGACATTTTAATTGAGTTAAACTTATAATGATATTCTGCAAATAAAAAACTGTGCAAGATGTCTCTCCTGTGACTGCGCTTAAAAATCTCTCTTGATACAGCAATCATACTTTATAATCTACTATAGTATATTCAATTCACTCTGAAGCTTGTCTAAAAAGTTTTTTTCAGCTTGATGTAAAATATCTTATGTCTTAAATGTTCTTTCTCAAGCTGTTAAAAATGTTCTCTTTAATGCTGCGTTCACACCAGACAGGCATCAAGCGCGAGTGATTTCAATGTTAAGTCAATGTAAAGACGCGTTTACGCGCGTCTGGAGGTCTTGCGGCGTGAATGAGGTGTTTAGCGCTGCACGGTAGACACGAATCCGCCTCATTCGCGTATCTAGTTCGTGCGAATTGACAGTTGCCGCCGGAAACACGCGAGTTGAAAAATCGGAACTTTGGCAAAAACACACGCCGCGTTAAAGTCAATTTTCTTTGAAAAAGGTCCAGATAATTTGCTTACCACCATGTCATCCAAAATGTTGATGTCTTTGTTCAGTCGAGAATAGGTTGGGTTTTTTGAGGAGGACATTCCAGGATTTTTCTGATTTTAGTGGACTTTAATGGACCCCAACACTTAACAGTTTTAATGCAGTTTAAAATTGCAGTTTCAAAGGACTCTAAACAATCCCAAACAAGGCATAAGGGTCTTATCTAGCGAAACGATTGTCATTTTTGATAAAAAAAAATATATATGCACTTTTAAACCAGCGGGACCTCACGTAATTGCGTAATGCCGTGAAAAGGTCACGTGTTACAAACATGAAACGTACATTTGCGGACAATAAACGGACACAAAGACATTAATTAGTATCATTCGACATACAACAGCGTTGGAACGGTCCTCTTTCTCCACACTTGTAAACACTGGGGTGTAGTTTCGCATACGTCCTCCGTGACCTCTTGACGTGATGACGTTCTGCGTGAGGTTCTGCTGGCGCATCACAGGACCGGATATAGACGAGAAGTTGTGGAATGCATATTTTTAATTTTTCTTGTCAAGGATGCGGATTGTTTCGCTGGGTGGGACCCTTATGCCTCGTTTGGGATCGTTTGAAGTCCTTTGAAACTGCAATTTTGAATTGCATTGAAGCTGTTTAGTGTTGGGGTCCATTAAAATGAAAAAAATCCTGCAATGTTTTCCTCGGGGAACATAATTTCTTCTTGACTGAACAAAGAAAGACATCGACAATTTTGGATGACATGGTGGTGAGTGAATTATCTGGATTTTTTTAAAGAAAATTGACTAATCCTTTAACCAATCAGGAGCTTGCTCTAGTAGTGACGTGATTACAGGAAGGGAGCGTAGTCGCAGAAGCCCCTTCCATGATGCGAATTTCCACGTGAATGTCTCGAATTAATGGAATTTCATGCACGAATGAAGCGAGTAAACTCAAAATGTTCAAGCATCCAACTACGCGTGAATAGCGCGTTTTTGCCGCCTCTACCGCGTCTGGTGTGAACCCATGGTAAGAGTGCATTGGGGGGATAGTTCGGCCAGGAATGGAAATTCTGTCATCATTTACTTAGTTCGTTATTCTGCTCGGCACAAATAAAGATGTTTTGTTTGTAGAAGATCTGGGGCACCATTGACTTTCATGATAGAAAACACGAATGAAGGTCAGTGGTGCCCCACATGTTGTTTGGGTACAAACATTTTTCAAAGTATATTGATTTGTGTTAAGCAGAATAAAGAAATGTATATAGGTTTGAAACGAATTGAGATGATAAATGATGACAAAATTTTCACTTTTGGGTGAACTATCCCTTTAAGAACCTTTCTTTTTAACAAACTTTCTCCAAATAACCTAGGAAGAACCAATACAATAATCAGAAGAACCTACACTGTAAGAAATAAAGGCACAAAAGCTCGAACTGGGGGCTATTCCTTTTCAAAAAATAAATCTCCAAAAAAAGCTTACACTAGTGAAAAATTGTCTGATAATTACAGTAAAACATTATCTGCTGTAATTTAGACTACAATTTAAGAACCCACATTTGCACTTGGACCTCATAGTAATTTTATTGTGTCGATATAAGAAGGCACTAATCCCTGCGGTCACGTAAGGAACTGTAATTTACAGAAATGCTGCTATAAATCCTTACTAACCAGCGAGCGAGAGACGGAGTGGATTGGGTTTACTGTATAAGTACTGTAGGAGGTCACGTACAGCAGCCTGAAATTATTTTCCAGGATCACTTTTGATGCCCCACAGCAGCGCACCCCCTGCCGTCTTCAAACGCTCAGACCACTGACGGGCCAAACTGCATCACCGGTGTGCCCGCGGGCAACGTGTACTTTAGCTGATGATGTGTGCCTAGCTCTGCTTCCCGTGGAGAGGGCAAACGTATCCCCAGGGGCACCGCTTTACGCCAAAGACGACTGACGTCTCCAGCTCAGATCTGCTCATGTGTTGCTTATTATGCAATTTTAAATGTTTCATCTGTAGGGGGCCGAGTTATATAACAATACACAGAGAATCTATTCATGGGAACCCTCACTTTAAAAGCTCCTGTTTCCAATTTAACACAACAAGGGGGTTGAAAGCCTTCCCTTGCTAGCCAAAACGTATTGTTTCTTTTTCCGAGGTCTCTCGTGATGTATTGTGTCTCTTGTACTGTGATAATGCAATGCAACTTATATTTTGGGTCTAATTCGCATTAACAAGGAATTATAACATGAACTGACTTCAAGTCATTCATTGTAAATAAAAGTTGGTGATTTGAGATGTGTTTAAGAAGTTGAGGTTTAAGAGAAACAATGCAAAGTGGTGGCAACCAATAGGAGCGCAGAAAATGTTGTACTACCTGGCACAGTTGGATGCAGAAATGGCTACAGGCACCAAAAAGTGAAGTGAATTTACTTGTGAAATAAACAGTTAACAATTACATCTTGGTGAGAAGTAAACAAGTAGCAATTAAATCTTGGTGAGAAATAAACATCTAGCAATTAAATCTCAGTCAGAAAGAAACATTTGTGTAAATAAACAACTCTAGTTAAAGGGGTTGTTCACCCAAAAACAAAAACATTGTCATTATTTAATTAACATTTTAACCCTAATGTCTTTCTTTATATTTCAGATTTTAAAAAAAGTGTTGTTTCTGGTTACTATGGGAGTGGATGGTGACCGAGGGACCCAAAAGCGTTAAATAAGTAACTCCCCTCGACTTGTGTCATATATTTTAAGTGTCCTGAAGACATTTGCTCCTCTACTTTTTGTTGTGGATATCGCTGTTGTTTCAATTGTTAGATATTGACATGAGGATAAGTAAATAATACCAAAGTTGATAATTTTGGGTGAACTATTCTTTTTAGCTTTATACACTTACACTATAGTGTAGTGTTGTAGTTGTATTACTGGCTCTTATTATAGATTAAATGTTGACTTTAAACCCACTTCACTCTGTCTAAATGACATCTACCGCGGGACAGTATCTCTCGGTGATCATATACGGCCGGTCAATATTTAACAAGACGTAATGCGTGCGATGTGTTGTGGCAGTTGATCTGCTGATAAAACATTTGGCCTCATTCATTCCACTTTTGGAGAATATAACGTTACATCCTGTTTTGAGTACAAATCAGTCATACGGCCGGCAGGGACAATGAATACAGTCCTTTCAGTTCATCTGATCTCAGCTCGCCACGAGGACCTCCTTGGAGTCAAGGTGTGTAACATTAGAAAGCCCTGAAAATAATCTAATAATCGTTTGTGTGAAGCAGGCATCCATGGACGGGCTTTTAAAACTTCTCCAAATAATTCATTAGCTAACATCGAAATGTTATAGCTGTCTCGTGCGCTTCAGAATGAGGTTTTCAAAAAACATAAATTTGCATTGACAGAAATGCACTGACAGAAAAAAAACAGTCATTGGCTGTCACTGGGCCAGTACCTTAATATGTACCATTTAGGTATAGACGAGTACACATTTGATACCAATATGTACTTCTGAGGTGCTGCTATGCACTCTTGGTACCAGTTTGTACCTCTGAGGTTTCAAAATGCACTCTTTGGTACCAATATGTACCTCTGAGGTACTGCTATGCACTCTATGGTACCTAAATTTACTGTTGAGGTACCACTATACACTCTTTAGTACCAATATGTACCTCTGAGGTACCACTATACACTCTTTAGTACCAATATGTACCTCTGAGGTACCACTATACACTCTTTAGTACCAATATGTACCTCTGAGGTACCACTATACACTCTTTAGTACCAATATGCACCTCTGAGGTACTACTAAGCAATCTTTGGTACCTATATGTACCTCTGAGGTACTACTATGCACTCTTTAGTAGCAATATGCACCATTGAGGTACTACTAAGCACTTTTTGGTACCTATATGTATCTCGGAGGGTACCAAATATGCACTCTTGGGTACCTATTTGTATTTCACTGATAATAATATTCACTCTTTGGTACCAATTTCTACATCTGAGGTACCAATATGCACTCTTTGGTACCAATTTGTACCTCTGAGGTACCACTATGCACTCTTTGGTACCAATATGTACCTTCAAGTTACCAATATGCACTCTTTGGTACCAATTTGTATTTTATAGACACTAATATTCACTCTTTGGTACCAAATTGTACCTCTGAGCTAGCAATATGCACTCTTTGGTACCAATATGTATCTCTGAGGTACCAATATGCACTCTTTGGTACCACTATACACTCTTTGGTACCAATATGTACCTCTGAGGTCCACTATACACTCTTTGGTTCCACTATACACTCTTTGGTACCAATATTCACTCTTTGGTACCAATTTGTATTTCACAGATACTAATATGCACTCTTTGGTACCAATTTGTATTTCATAGACACTAATATTCACTCTTTGGTACCAATTTCTACCTCTGAGGTACCAATATGCACTCTTTGGTACCAATTTGTATTTCATAGACACTAATATGCACTCTTTGGTACCACTATACACTCTTTGGTACCAATATGTACTTCCGAGGTCCACTATACATTCTTTGGTACCACTATACACTCTTTGGTACTAATATGCACTCTTTGGTACCAATATGTACCTCCGAGTTACCAATATGCACTCTTTGGTACCAATTTGTATTTCACAGACACTAATACTCACTCTTTGCTACCAACATTTATCTTTGAGGTACCAATATGCACTCATTGGTAACAATATGTACCCCTGAGGTACTGCTTTGCACTCTTTAGGTGCAAAGATGTACTTTTTGAAAGGGTACTGCACCAATGAGAGCTAAGGAAAATGTTCTCAACCGTTGACTGTGCGTGTTTGTGCCGTTTCAGACTCTTGGGAGGTAGGCTACTTTTATTACCCTATGCAATAAAAATACACAAATCTCCCAAATGATTTCTTGTGTCTTCCTTCCACTGGAAAAAATAGTCCCTGACCAACTGTGAACGCTAAGAGAATGTTTCACACATGTTTATGTTGCTAAGGGTGCAGTGATACACAGAATTGTTGGGTGCAGCAGTCATAGATGTGTTATCGTAAATAAAACACAGCTATTAACCAATCAGAATGAAGGACTGGAACTAACTGTTTGTAAATAGACATGGGAAATCAAGAATGAAGTTCAGGCCAAATCCTGCATTGTGCAAGAACTTCCATTGCTCGTCCCTGTGAGATTGCTTTTGATAAACGTGTCTGCTAAATAAGAACACAAATACTACCACAACTAAATTATATCATATTTTTGGGGGTATTGGGTTGGATTAGTTTGTTTCAATGAACCAATAGCTTTTATAATGACATATTTAAATGTGCTTGCTGCCAACAGATCTAAAACATTCATCTCTATTTTAAAAGAAAGTTTTTTATCAGTTTTAGTTAAGATTTGTAAAGTTCAAAATCTAAAAATGATTCCCCACTGCTTTTACAACCCACCAAGTGTTCGCTTTTAACGTCGAGTGACGTACATTTAACTTACGAGCGGCCTTACAAGAAAACCATCTATAGCTCTGAAGTCTCACTTTTAAACAGAGTAGCGCCTCTTCCCCGCAGCTGCAGGCCGTCTCGTACCCCGTAGAGATGCTCTTCTGCGCTGACACGTGTTGCGGGAATTTGGGCTAACTTCCTCTAGGCTTTTCTTAAAGTCATCTCACTGAATGCATAAATGTTTAGTGGCTGTTAAGGACACATAAAAGAGCTTTTCCTGCTCTGTGCGAAGAGGACACCACAAGGTTGACCTCCTAAAACATGAATCACATTCAAATGGTGATTATTGCACACGTTTGTGACCCTGATTGTGGCTAAAGTCTTATAATCGAATGACGAGATCAGGAGCATCAAAGTTTTATTTCAATCTTTGACATGAGTCATGACCTTACTCAGTCAATATTAAAGGGGACATATCATGAAAATCTGACTTTTTCCATGTTTGCTGAAATCGTGTCCCAGTGCTTCTATTAACCTAGAAAATGTAAAAAACAACCCAGTAACCTAGCAAGCATTTGAAAAAATAGGTAATTGAAATTTGGCTCCCCTTGTGATGTCAAAAAGGGATCTTATTATAATAATTCCGCCTCTTAATCTGCACTATCCAAATGATCTATACGGCATTTTAAGCTAAAACTTTAGAAATGTACTCTGGGACCACCAAAGATTTATTTTACATCTTAAAAAAAGTCTTGTTAAATGTCTCCTTTAAAGATATCACAGATTGCATTATGTTAAATGTAAAAACTGTAAATCACAGGCAGTTTTTTACTGTACCGAATGGTTGCTGATATTCTTAGATGATATTTAGGTTTTGTGCTTGTATTATTTTCAGATGTTCTTAAGCCTGATCACTTTGAAACATTATTGCACATCTCTCTTTGTATGGAAGCATCATTCATGAGGCATTTGAAACACAAAATGGGGTATGAGATGCCCTTCAATGTTTAGGGTTTTGGTTATTGATAGTATGTGCAATAATAATAACAATAGTGATTCTTATCCAAGCAATCCCCACTAATAAGAAGAATAATTCTCGCAACTTATACAAAATGTTCATCAAACCTAAAGTTTGTTTGAAAAACCTCAAGAACTTTAAAAGGAAAATTTTGAATTAAAAAAATTCAAAGTCCCAAGAGTTTGGTGAGTGATTCATAACTTTTACTACTCTGTTAATCCATGGCTTAGTTTTGAAAGATTCATGATCTCACTTACTGCCAGGAACAATAATCACTCCAGAAACATCTTCAGTTCATCCTGTATGCAGATGCCTCCAAATGATTTCCTTTAAATCCTTTTCCCATGATTTGTTGATATCCGCTCATGTTATTAATGATTTAAGATAAATGTAGCATTTTATGATATAAAGTAACGAAAAAATTACATTCACAAGTTTATATAGTTAAGCCACAGGCTGCTTGAGAAGATAAACGATGTTACGTTTGGTAAATACTTCTGCTATTTAGCACATTGACCTATTTATAGCATTTTTATTTCCACCGACTGTTAATTTTGTCTATGATAAAAAAAAACATATTTATAGAAATACCGACTCAATCAAAACGTATTTCTCCCTCATCAGTAATAAATCTTTTAATGCAAACGTCTCCATTGAAAACACAGATTTAAATGAATGATTTTACAAGCATGATATTCATACCCCCCCCAAACATCTCATATTAAAACTTTTGATGAAAAGATTTTCCGCCTTCTGATGCCCATAAACTTTTCAATGTGTCAAAATGGCTCTGAGCGTAAAAGTCAATGACTACTGGAACGATGACATGGAAACCACAGACAATTTGTATTTACAAAAATAGGTCCAGGAGGACTGAGAAATGCACAGGGTGTGCTCAGAAGCGCTGATCTCCACATGCATCACTACAGAGATTCAACCGAATCCCAGTTCTGGGACAGTCTCAACGTTGGCAAAGTACACATCTTGTTCCCTGTTATTGAATCTTGTAGCTGTTCTTGGATCATCTCGGCCACCTTCAAATCTTCCGATGGTTGCGGCTACTCCGAAAATAGTATCGAGAAGGCCATTATGATACAGCAACACGCCACATACGGGCTTTTGCGCTCACCTAAACGGTAACAAGAGAGTTAGTACCAAAATAGTAAATATGCACATACCCATTACGGTACATTCACACCGGGCAAAAGCGTTAACGCTTGACAGAAGGCTTGCCTGAAGCCTGGCCAACAGCCAATCACAGTGGCCGCAACACATGCTCCGGTCTTCCATAAACGTAATTGGCTGGCTCTGCCTAGGTTATTTGCATAAGGTGATTTGATTGGCTGACGCACGTGTTGCCGCTTGAAAAGTTGAGAAATGTTCAACTTTTTGCCCCAAGCAACGGCACTGACGCGGCGCCAACGAATCCACAATTCAGTTCGGCAACGCATGACATCACCCATTAAAAGTGAATGGGAAGTGTCAACGCTTACGCCCGTGTGAATGTACCGTTATGTGACAGTTCTTATGGCATTACTCACCTATTCTTGCACATTTCCAGAATATTCCAAGTAATCTATACGTGGAAGGAAACAATGCACAAACATTAATGATTAACACACAAAAATAATACAAAATTGCTTTATATTGACTAAAAGCATTCTAATGGTGCATTCAGACCAGCCGTGTTAGAGGCGGCAAAAACGCGCTATTCGCGTGTAGTTGGATGCTTAAACATTTGAGTTTACTCGCTTAATTCGCACGTGAAATGCTAGTCATTCAAGACATTCACTCGGAAATTTGCGTCATGGGAGGGGCTTCTGCGACTCTGCTGAGACACCGCACGCTTCCTGTAATCACGTCACTACTACAGCAAGGTCCTGATTGGTTAACGCGGCGTTAGTTCAGATTTTTCAACTTCCGCAGGAGGCCTAATCGCGTCTTTGCATTGACTTAACATGTAAATCACTCGCGCTTGCCGCCTCTATCGCGTCTGATGTGAACCCTACATAAAACCCAAGGCTGAGCCATATGTCAACCTGCATGCAGAAGTGATCGTCTTATTACTTTTAAATCATGTCTTAAAACTCTTCTTTTTAAATTACAAGTGATAATTTCTAAAAATTGGAAAATATAATTATAATATTATTATTTTAATGCATGGACTATCTTAATGTTGAAGATTATAATGCTGTCTTGTATTCTATGACTGTCAATAAGGCATTCTTCATTGTTTAAAAGGTGCCTTAATGCAGGGGTGGGCATTTCTGGTCCTGGAGGCCCACTGTCCTGCAAAGTTTATCTCAAACCCTAAACAAACACATCTTCTTTAAATAAAATAATGTTTGGAAATATATTTTCTTATTTACAAACTACAGCTTAAAACCATTTCTGGGACTTTGGCACAGTATACTGTAATATAAAATTATGACATAATTTTTTTACAAAATCCAGCAGGAGGTCTGAAAATAGTCAATAAGAACAGAAGTTCAACTATCTGATGGGAACAGACAGGAATGCTTCGCCTAAGGGAACGTGGGACATCTGACACTGAATCACCTCCTGCTTTATTAGTCAAGTATGATATGATGAGTAAATGAAGGGAAGCAGGTCACAGTCTTGTTGTAGCTTCTGTCTGATGGTTCCCTGTCTAGAAGGCATTTACAGAAGATTAGAGAGGGTAAAACTAGATGACGGATGAGCTTCACGGGGGCTAAAATGTCATAACAGACGCTTGACAGAGCGGAGATCTACGGGCATCTGGCATGAACAGACAACAACAAACAACTGTCAGCGAGAACATCTACTGTCAGCAGCCCCGAGAAGAAAAGTGTATCTTTCTCTTGGAATTAAACAAAGCTTTAACACGTTACTCTCGAGTAAATGCTCGCTGGCTTTCGTAGGTTTGCAACAATTGTATAAACATGATGGAGTTGGAGTAACATCAAAATATTGGAGCGTTTACATTACGACTCAGAGTTTCTGTCCACGATTACTTTTGCGGTAATTTAATATAAACGTCCAAACGAACAAGTTGGGCACCACGCCACTGTAAAAACGCTACAGCAACAAACAAGGCCCAGTTGTACAGAGGTTCAGGGAATGCAAAACCTATTACTTTAATATTGAGCTAATTTGTCTTGGAAAAGCATGGATTTGTTGAGAAGTCCAGACATGTGGCAAACATATTGTTGCCTCAGTCCGACGTTATCGCACTGTATCTCCCCCAAACAAACATTTATTGATCACACTTATGTTACAGACAATTAAAAAAAGAAATAAGTTTAGTTTACGCTTGGTTAAAAATCAAGATTAGATTTTTGTCAAACATCGACTGGCCAACAAATAGTTACTATTTGATTCAAGGCATAAATACATAAGTGTTCAGATGATGTGTTTTTTTAAATATGTTAGATGACAGTAAACATACCCTGTTTTGTTTTTATCCAGCAGACTGGGCGCTAGAGCTCGTATATACGCGCAGGTGCAGATGAGCAGTAAAATGACCGTCAACAGACTCTGGAAATTAAATATGGCAGACTGCAAAAAAACAAACAAACAGGAAAAACAATCAACTTACTGTATTAATGAGATTTATAAAGGGAACCTTGTAATTATGCATTTGTCATATATATGCCCCTATATATTGGTACAGCATTGCATTAGTTTAGCAGCACAGAAAGTCATGGGGTTCGAACCCAGGGAACACACATAAATGTATGCCAAATGTCTTACATGATCAAGGTACCTATTTTACTTGTGTGAAGTCATGTGATGTGAATCATACAAAACCATACAATTTGTGTTTATGTGTGAGCAATGCAAAAGGTTGTGGGTTCGAGCCCAAGGAACACACATAATGATAAAATGTATAGCTCGTAATAAATGCACTTTGGATAAAGTTTTCTGCTCAATGCATTCATGTAAATAAAAATTAAATATATAACTAAAATACTGACTGTGAAAAGTAGGCGTGGCATACAAAACTGAAGCCAGGTAGTTAGAGAAAAGTGGATAAAGGGGCATTGGTGATGTCAGCAAAACAAAAAAACTCTCATTCTCATTTCGAGAGTTAATAAAGTTATTAAAATGTTGATAAAGAATTACATACTATTTCCTTTAGAATAACGTGAAGCAATGCTATATCATTAACAAAATATGAATGTTAATGTAAGAGAAAACGTCTCATCACATGCAGGGTTAGGTACCTACTGAAAAATCCAGCAAAGACCAGCATAAGTTGGTAGCTGGTTTAAGGTGGCAGTAGCTGGTCCTCCCAGCCTGGCAAAGCTGGTCAAGCTGGTCTTCCAGCCTGACCAACTAAGTCCAGCTAGACCAGCTTAAAAAGTGACCAAAACACAGCTAGACCAGCTTGCAATACCAGCTAAAACCAAGCTGGAAGACCAGCTAAAATTAGCTCACCAGCATTGCTGGTCTTAGCTGGATTTTTCAGTAGGGGTTACAACACTAGCGTTAAAATAACAGCCGGCTTTATATGAGGATTTATAAAAGAAACGATAGATGTTACATAAAGAACAGTTTGTACAGTACGAGTTCCTGTCAATATGCAATCAGTTCAAACCTCATTTCTTACTGCCACGTCACAGCAACAGATCGACGAAAACACTCAACAGATCGGAGCAAAATACATCACAGCTAAACACTGGACACGACATACCAATAAACAGATTTATCGACAGACTGATTCAATCTCAGCTGGCTTCTGTTTATATATCTGCACAACTACAGAAGCTAACAGCGCATTTAGCTTCTGTCATCTGTTGCTGTTTCACTGCGCTATTAACAGATCTATCGCTACAACAGACAGCATACTGTGACATACACACGAATTTAAACAACCCGACACGTCATTTCTATCGCACATGTATACATAAAATATCAAAATAACACTGTGAAACTCACCATCTCGATATCTTCGCCAGACAACTCACACTTCCGGTACCCGGCGGAGATGACGTCAGCTGTACGGCAGCCTGGAAGCGCGAAGCGTCAAAACAGTCACGGAAATGAAACCAACTATGAATGAAAAATCGTTTGTTTTACGGTAAACTTTTATTGTCTCAGGATGAGGTGAGATTTATTTATTATATTATGTGATTGTTATGTGTTTGTGTTTAAGGTGAAAACGCACTTGTTGTAAATGTTTGTTTTGTAATGTTTGTTGATGAGGCAACGTTGTTGTTACGTGTTAAAAGTCAAACACGTCATTGCACTAATATTGCATAATGTTTAATAATCGCTTTCTGTGCACATAAACATAGAAACTGGATAATAAGATCTTAATAAGCAGAAATAGCAGCAGTGACTTGTGATAGACTGCCCTCGTGAAATCTTGTTTGTGGTTTTGTTCCCCTCACACAAATTCACCATGGTAACCACAGAGAGTTTCTTCCAAAATATCATAGTTACTGCAGTTGGTGTTACTGCTGTGAAATCATCATGAACTACCAATTACATGTTAAATGTAAGAATCTGCCTAATATGCTTGTGCAGTGATGTAGTGCAGGGTATACATAATTTTTGTTGGCATGGGGTATACCCACTTCTACTTAAAACAATATATATGGGGGCATAAATGAATTGTATGCCCACTTCTCCGGACACCACTGTGTTTGCGATGTTACAATAGATCACAATAGTATTGATCACAATAGGAGACATTAACAGCTTTGGAGCAAACCTGACAAGATATTTTGCTTTGACAGGGTATTATAAATATTGACATTAATTAGCATTACCCTTGAGACAGGGAGCAGGTGATGGGTTCAGGTTTTGATCTTCTGTTTGCTGCAGAAATGCGACCCTGTCTGTATAATCCAGGCTGAGGAGTTTAGGAGCATCAAAGTTTAATTTCAATCATTGATTTCAAGATATCAAGGTTATATTTCACAGAATGACCTTTACATTAGATTAATTGTTTGCAGAATAAAAGTTTTTTGTTTACATCATATAAGTGTTTGTACTACTGTGTATAATTATTCTGTATATATACATATGTGTACATTTAAAAAATATTTAATACTTATAATGTATATTATACATGCATATTTGTGTATTTATTTTTACATAATTATCATACACAGTACACACATACAATGCAAAAAATGACTTTCTTACTTTAGTATTTTTGTCTTAGAAAAATTCTTAAATTAAGATGTATTTTCTTGAAGAGCAAAATGTCCTAGGAAAATAAGTCTAGTTTTAGACAAAAAAATAAATAAAAATAACTTTAAGTAAATTAGTGCTTAGAACACGCAAAAAATCTGCCAATGGAATAAGAAAGTTTTTCTTGTAATAAGTTTACGTTTTTTATTAACACTTAATTAAAACAAATTTTGCTTGTATTGCTTTATTTTTTGTGTGTGCTTGTTTTAAGCACAAATTTGCTTCAATTTTATATTTTTTGTCTAAAAACTAGACTTATTTTCTTAGGTAATTTATACCCAATTTATACCTGTAATTTATATATTTTTACTTAAACAAGACAACAATATTAAGTAAGAGAGTCATTTTTTTGCAGTGTATATGGTGTAATAAAAAATTCTGCACACGATTAATTGCGATTAATCATTATGCAGCCCTAAATCACACACAAAAGACTTGAGCTGGGTTTCCACAGCCTGGGTCACAAATAAACCGATTCGGCTTTAACGTCCGGTGTGAAACAAGCCTACGATATGGTATAGGACTGTCAATGCAGATTGTCAATGCATTACAAAACACAAGCCATTTGTTTAAATTTTTTTGTTTTGAGAATGAACACCATTAAACACTAGACATGGGACTTTTCCCTTATAGATAGACTTAGACATAAAGTCAGACAGAGAATGGTTTCATTACTTTTTTTGCAACTGCTGGTGACATTGAAATCTTTGTCAGATCCGCAGCTATAGAGCTTTGTGGAGTATGAATATGTCTATTCATGGTTATAGACATGAGAATATAGACTAAATCAGATGGAGTCATAAAATATAGGGAAAGTCGGAAGTTATGGTTTTCTTTTTTCTTTTAGGGTGGATGTGGATCTCGTTTCATTCATTCAAGTGTTAATGGATTATGGAAGCATTTTTTGTATCGAATTTACATATCGCCACATTTGTTTTTATTACTACACAGGAAATCTGTTTTTATGGTTACTGTAACTTTTTTGCAAATGGCTATCGGTTATGTTATAACATGTCATTCTTGTTGGGACAAGAGGGGTTTGTTGAGGTGGTTGTGACCAGCTGTGGGCCAACGATAGAAAGACTTAAACATGAGTGGAATGTGTTTTAATTACACTCGGCTGTGTGTCGTCCAGAAGGTCTCTGTTATATTATTAAGCAACCAATAATCTCTCATAACTTGCAGTGGATGTGTGAGCCAAACCCGCCATATTAAATCTCTTCCTGTCCAGCTTTTGTCCACTTTACAGCATTTTAAGTGTCCAGCATAGGAGTTGGTTTATGAACATTATTCTGTTTTCCCACAACAATCTATTAGTTACGAGCATGGTTTTCTGAAGAAATTATGATGCTGTAATGTTTTCGGATATTTGGAAATGTTTGACCTGCCTTAATTTAAAAACACCTTGTACTGACAACTTAAAATCAGTGTCATTGTTTTGTCTCAAGATGCACACCATAATTGTTTTTTGTAACGTTTGTTAAAACTACTTAACACATCTGAAAAAACATCTGAACACTGTCCAGGAAAACACCCCTGAGTCTTTTAGATGATTTCTAGATGTATTTACCAATCCCTCTGGGCAGTTATTTTAGTCACGCAAGACTAAAGTCCTATGTACTTGAATGGGGAAAGATCTTTGAAATCACATGCTAAAATAACAATTAAACAACATATTTCTGACCAACAGTTAAACCTGACATCAGTGGCGTAGCAAGTCAGTCCCGGGCCCATACGCAAAAAAAATTACGGGCCCCCTTAAGCAAAAGCACCCCCAACCTTGCCCGTTGGAACTGTTAACTGTGGCGCGCAGGTCGTTAACAACATATACTTTTAATAACGTAGTCAAATATTTTTACTTTACTTTTTTACTTTAAAGGGTAGATTTAAGTAAAGAAAAGTGAAATGTTTTAGGTAGTTTTTGACTCGTGACTAACTTCTCCGCCTTCTCTTTTCTCTTTAAGGCCCCACTTTTATGTTTATATTCGCCCATCCTTAATCTTCATGTAGATTGCCGCTATATTAACCTCTCACACTGTTTTCTTTTTTTTTTAGGCGCAGCGATGCGTCATGTAAAAAAATTATAGCGTAGTAGTCTACGGCAGCTAGGGCTGTCACGATTATGAAATTTGGCTGGCGGATAATTGTCTAATAAATTGTGACGATTATGACGATTAATTTGCTGTTTTAGGGCTTTGACGTTTAGTTCTCATAGATTTTTTTTTGTTCATGAAACAATTTGTGATTATTTAAATTAAATATAAGGTTTACCTGGCAGTAAATATGAATACACATAACACTTATTATAAGTAATTATTTAATTAATATATATTTCAAAAAAAAATTCCCTAAATTTGAAGTTGCTGTTTTGGAAATATATGTTTTACTTGGCAACTCATACTGCTTATCACAGTTTTGCAGCATTTCATTAAATGCTGTTTTACCATTGTATTAAATGGCTTTGCAATGTATCTTGTTTCACTGTCAGTCAAGGAGCGCCATTAGATATGGTCTCATTTATACAAGTGCCGCAGCTCCCCCTTGTGGTTTTTTAGAGAGATATGCAATCATTGCGGTGATCTGAAATCATCGCAATGAGGTCAAACAATTGCGATGAGACGATTATTTAATCATTGTGACAGCCCTAAGTCGGCAGCCGCGGAGTGCAAAAAAAATAATAAACGCAAACAAGAAATGACGGAGAAATTAGACATTATGGAGAAATAAGAAATCACTACACATGATATGCATACAAAAATATATTTATTGCAGCCAGAAATAAAAATTAAATTGAAAAAAAAATTAAATTAAAAGCTGGGGCGGGCCCCCTATTGACCTGGGCCCATTTGCACGTGCATACCCTGCATGCCCAAACGCTACGCCACTGCCTGACATCAACTGTCTCATAGCTTCTGTTTCTATTATGGCGATCAGTGTTTGCATTTAATAAAAAAAACAATTGACCGCAAAATTAAGTTTCAATTTCAACAAACCATCATTATGGCGATCAGTGTTTGCGTTTAATCAGCTCATTTGCATTTAAAAGGACACACCCAAAAACTGCACATTTTTTGCTCACACCTACAAAGTGGCAATTTTAATATGCTATAATAAATTATCTATATGGTATTTTTAACAAAAATTTTACATATGCACCAAAGACTTGCATCTTAAATGTTTTGGTAAAATGTCTCCTTTAAAGGAATAGTCTACTCATTTTCAATATTAAAATATGTTAATACCTTAACTAAGAACTGTTGAATCATCCCTCTATCATCTGTGTGTGTGCACGTAAGCGCTGGAGCGCGCTGCGACGCTACGATAGCATTTAGCTTAGCCCCATTCATTCAATGGTACCATTTAGAGATAAAGTTAGAAGTGACCAAACACATCAACGTTTTTCCTATTTAAGACGAGTAGTTATACGAGCAAGTTTGGTGGTACAAAATAAAACATAGCGCTTTTCTAAGCGGATTTAAAAGAGTAACTATATTTTATGGCGTAATAGCACTTTTGGGAGTACTTCGGCGCAGTAACACCCTCCCTCTCCCATTATGAGAGTGAGAAGGGGAGCGGACTTTTCAGGCGAGTCGAAGTACTCCCAAAAGTGCTATTACGCCATAAAATATAGTTACTCTTTTAAATCCGCTTAGAAAAGCGCTATATTTTATTTTGTACCACCAAACTTGCTCGTATAACTACTCGTCTTAAATAGGAAAAACGTTGATGTGTTTGGTCACTTCTAACTTTATCTCTAAATGGTACCACTGAATGAATGGGGCCAAGCCAAACGCCATCGCAACGTCGCAGCGCGGTCCAGCGCCCACGTGCACACACACAGAAGACAGAGGGATGACTCAACAGCTCCCAGTCAAGGCAAAAACACACTCCAATATTGAAAATGAGTAGACTATTCCTTTAAGCTCAAATTGCTCTATAAACACCTTTTTAATGCAGTTTTAGCTACTGCGCATACGCACAGGTTGGCACACGGCCCATGAGACTTTGTACAGAGCTCCTCCCCAGAGAATCGTCAGTCTGTATCGATTAATGATTGGTTCTTTAAACTGGAAGGCGGGACTTCCGGCGACATACTGGCCATGTTGAGCGCTGCATAGTAATAGCAGTGCCACATCTTGTTATGTTCAATATCTTACATTTTTACTGGTCCAAAGCAAAATATACCACCAACAAGTCTGGTCTCTAGAGATGACTCTGGGTCCCTTCTTCAGTTTTAGTCTATGGGATTTTTGGCACAGTGTGTCACATCTTAATCCTAAATTCCCATGTATGGAAGGTGATTCTGCGATCTGATCTCATAAAGGGACTACTGGTGTCTAATGAACAGCTTTGTCTCATCTGTCACTGTCTACCTTGAGAGCGAGGCCAGGCAGACGCCGCTGGAGAGATAGTGGCCGAGTCACACATCCATCATCAAGTGTTGAGTTTTGGATGTGAAAAATGGGAACAATGCACATAAATCTTGCAGTTGGATGTTTAGTTTGGATAAAACATAGGTGTGTGGATAAATGTTTAAAGTTTTGGCCCTAACCCCACTTTACTTTAGTTACATCTTAAAGGGACAGTTCATCCAAACATGAAAACTGGGTTATTGTTTGGTCACCCTGACCAATCTAAAGCTGCATGACGTCTTTTGTATGCTAGAAATACATAAAAAAATTATTTATCTATTATCAAATCAATAACTTTGGGGTATGATTGAATTTAAAGTTCTTTTATGATACTTTCATGCTGATTTTGCATGTGGTTTTAAGAAATGTCTCTAATCTCTATTCGTTGCAGTTGCATGAAACATGAGGTATTCTAATGACTAGATTTTCATTTTTAGGTGAACTGTTACTTTAAGAGGATTCTTTGTCTTATAGCTCAGAAGCACCTTCTCATATTCTTAGTTGCTGTGGTGCACCTGTCATTACCGAAGGGAGAAAATCACCTATGTGCAGATGTTACCATAGTTAATGAATGACTTTCCTGTTTCAAAGACTCGAGCTTTCATTTGCCCTGTAGCGTGCGCTGTGTCGGTCCTCGGATAGTGACATTTCCGCCCGTTTCTTAGTTTTCCCAAAAGTCATTTTGAAAATAGTAAAAGTCAAAAGTGATGCACAGCAGGAGGAAAGCAGATGTGACCTGTTTATTGAAGATTTCTGACACATTGATTGTCAGGTTGACATGCAGCAGGCATTTTAATGTGTTTGTAGTCATTCACCTTTCCCCTCAGCACTGCATACTGTCAGCTCTGACCTCAGAGGTCAAAGGTTCCTCACATTTCACTCACTGGCGTTCACGTATTATTTTTAGGGTGGCGGTAATTTTGGAAATATTAATTAATGAATGCCATAATAAATGTATGGCATTTAAATGGAATTATTGTATATATGGTAAGTATGTATATGATATTATATACATTATGTAATATTTTAAGGATGGCGGAGCTGGGGAGTTTTGGAAATATTCAGGGTTGGAAACTAATTTGGGATTTGGATATGGAAACGAATTAAATACATTTGGGTAATATATGAATAGCTCACATGCAAAACACTCTAAGTGCGTCTGACATGTTTTTTTTTTGTAAATTAGCATTTTTGATCAGACTCGTAATGAATTCTGCCAACAAACCGATATTTCTGAATGACCTGAGGCCGGGATTAAGCGGATTTAAAGTATTTGAAAGTGTTTGATGAACGTATAATATGCACCGAGAGCATTTGGTTTATATAATTATCTCATTTTTGATGGAGGTGATGTTTAGAGGCCTTTACATTTGAGCTCCTTATATACAAACATTAAAGGTGCATTGTGTAACTTTTAGAAGGATATCTTGACAGAAATGCAATATAATATACATAAATATATAATTAGTAGTGTATGAAGACCTTACATAATGAACTGTATTGTTTTTATTACTCTAAAATGAGCCATTTTTATCTACATACACCGCGGGTCCACTTACATGGAAGTTGCCGTCATTTTTCTACTGCTTTGTAGAGCTCGTTTTTCTTCCATACGTTGTCTCAGATGACAAATAGTTTGTCCTGTGGTTGCTACCTTATGCGTTTTGAAATTGAGGGGTAAGCTGTTGGTTGCATTTCACAATCTCACCACTAGATGCCGCTAAAATTTACACGCACCAACTTTAAAGGCGCTCTAAGCGAATCTGTGTGAGGTTACTTTTTGTTGATGTTTGAACTGTTTTCAAACAAACGGAGCGTAGCTAACTCCTCCCCCTCCCCTCCCTTCCGCGCTTTCATGAACGCGCCTAACCCCCACCCCCAAATCCTTCTTGTCGTTTATTGGCTGGAACACTTTGTTATCGTTTCTGGTGGTAGGTTTGGCCACTTTGTTTTTTTTTTGTAGTTTGTGGAGCCTATGCTGTCTACAGAGATTGTGTTTTTTTACAGTTTGATCAGCGGACAGGCAGCAAGCAGATAGTGAGGAGATGTTTGCCGTATGTAACAAAAAATGTTTTATGGTCTAAAACGCGTGAATTCGCTTAGAGCACCTTTAATAGAAACATAACTTTCACAACATGAAAGTGTGTGCCATAAATCCCAAATATTTCCATTTTTGTATTGAAAGTTTCCAAACTTTCTGGACTTTTGCGACCCTAATTATTTACAAGATATGGTATATAATAAAATATGATGTATTAGAATATGGAAAACAGTTCACACAAAGAATAAATAGGTGCGTTTCCCCCTTTCAAATGTACATTTGGTCACTTTTTTTGTGTTGTAGCTCTGTATTTTTTTGTTTTGTTTTGTAATTATACAGCATGCATCACAGCACCAGCGTGCGTAAGATCTCCATCGCCTCCGAGCCTGATCGTGAATTCTTTCTCAAACTGGAGTGGGCCGAGGATCTCGGATCTGGATTTGTCATTCTTCTGTCCGATGGCGTGTCTGCGTGGAGCGGTGAAGGTAAAAAATCAAAACATAACATTTCAAGAAACCGTATACCCAAGAAACCAATTGTGCCATTATGAGACACAAATAAGAAATGCTTGCTTGCTGTGTTATACAAAACTGTGTTGAACATTGTGCTTTGTATCAAAAATCGACGCCTTTTTGAATGCTTGTGTTGTATGGTTAGTCTCAGAAGAGGACGTGTCCCGGGAAGCCCGCGACATAGATATGAAAAGAGAGCGGTATGTTCAGGATCTACACCTGGCCCTGACCGGAGAGGGACAGATAGGGGAGGGGGAGTACAGCTTCCACCTGGCACCCCTGAGACCCGGCAGCCCCCTGATGCAGCTGTCTTATGAGAGGGTGCAGAACGATATTTCGGTGAGTGGCACGCAAGAGATCGCTACACTACATATCATGATGTAATAGTCGTGCTGATTGACACACAAGCGCATGGGGTGCAACCAGGGATTAAAATGAACACCCGTGTGATAATGTCTAAGTTTAAGGGAAGTTATTTGTTGTTATGTCCATCATGCACCTATCCATCAATGCATCAATCCGTCCATTATCGATACATTTATTCATCCATTATTCATTGATTCGCTCATCGATGTATCTCACTTTTCTCTCTGTGAGAACACAACTGTTTCTTGGATGAGAGAAGGGGCCATATAATATCCGCTTGCTTCCAGCTCTGTTGGGCCCATGATTGACCAAAATCGCTCTCAACACTTAACCATTCCCAGAAAGTTACCGCTCTTCTGTTCGGTATAAAAGAGGTTTCCCTGTTTGATCTGTTGCCAGGCCAGAGGGGGCCGAGGAAAACCAGTGTCTGGAAAGTTTCTGTAAACTATAAAGATCAGGACTATCTCACGTACTGCATCCATTACTGTACCAGTAAAAAAAGCTACCAATTTCACCAGTCAAAGATTTGGATACACTTAGGGCTCAGTCACACCAAAAGCGCTTTAAACGCTTGCAAACGCAAGGCGCGACGCACTACCTTTTTTAAAAAAGAGCAGTGCAGCGCGGCTTTTCATATTGCTAAGCAACCACCGAGTCAGCTGTCTTGTCAATCAAATATTGAAGCGTGAGCGCTCTTTTGCTGTTAACTGTCATATTAGCAGAAACTTTAAAAAGAGGGCGCTTGTTCTGACCTTGTTTGAGGATGAGAGGAGCACAAACACGCAGGAGAGAGTGAGCGAGTGGAGTCCGGTTCTTCAAAGCAACTGTAAACTTCCCTCGCCACAACGTAAGGCCCGCCTCTCCCCTCATTCGATTGGACAATGGAAGACGCGAATGACGTCAGGCGCTCCTCCGCTCTCAGCGCTCCTTCAAAAACGCGTGCGCGGCAGGCGGCAGAAAACCGCAAGGCGCTCGGCGCGCATAAACAGCGCGCAAACGCGCCCTGCCCATAGAATATCATTCAAAAAAGGCGCCTGCAACTGCTATAAACGCTTTTGGTGTGACTGAGCCCTTAATCATCTTTTATTATTCTCCATTTTAGAATAAGAGTGTATTATTAAACTGATAAAATTACACTAAAGGGGAGGCATGAGTATTATGTACAAAAGGATGTCACTTAGTGTTTTTTGATGTACTAACATTATCTAATTTTAATTTTAAAAGAAGCCAGGTTTTTATAACCTGGATTACAAGCTCTCCTTACTCTGGTCATTCTTTCAACCAACATTATGAGGTGCATGCTGGGATATGTTTTAAACCGTGCTCATGCATGCTGCACACCGGTTTTAGTTTTGTTAAAATATTAGGTAGGCACAATATTTATAAAACATTTAAGCATAAGCCTTTAGATCTAACAGTAAGAAAAAGAAGAAAACTGCATTCAGTCAAGCATTTCTAAACTTTTTTACACTACATGTTTCTTGTGATCTTAAAAAAGTTGAATCTAAAAGCTTATGGGGCTTACACACCAAATGCAAATTTAATGATTTGCGCAATTAGATTACATAAGTCAATGCAAAGACGCAAATAGACGTGAACTCGCTTGGGGCGAATGGTGCGATTTGAGCGGCGCGATTGCATCAAAAACACACGCTATTTGCTGTAAAAATGCATTGTCGCGCAAGTTCAAAGCATTCAACTAAAAACAAAAAATCACATGAAACAAAGTTAAATCCTGCGAGTAAACTAAAGCACGGTTTCAACGATTTGCGCGAGTAGATTACATACAAAATCAATGCGAAGACGCAAACTCACGCGATGTGATGTGAATGATGCGAATTGGGCAGCACAATTGCCTTAAAAAACACGCGCTATTCGCTTCTTCGTTTAAAATATTTAACTCAAGCGAAAAACTTGCATGACACGAAATTAAATCATGTGAGTAATCTAGAGCGAGGAATGCCATGCTTCACATTTGGTGTGTAATACCAACGCTATCTAACGAGAATTCGTACATATTTTACAAGTTAGCTAATTCATATTATTCATCCATATTCGTAAATCTTGTACGATTTGACTTGACCCCTGTGACGTTGGCGTAAGGTGCAGTGTTAGGGGATAGGTTTTGTTGTTGTTCTTTTCATGAGAATTGTACGTTTTTGCACGATTAACTTTGTATGAATTCATACGAATTAGCCAACTCGTAAAATATGTACGAATTCTTGTGAGACCAGGCTGGTTATACTTATGGGGCATACACACCAAACGTGGATTCAACGATTTGCGCGAGTAGATTACATACAAAGTCAATACAAAGACACAAACTCACACTGGTGATGTGATTGCCGCGAAAAAGAAAAAGCGCTAGTATTCACCTCAAACGCATCTTCGCGCATGTTAAAAATATTTGACTCAAGGACAAAATTCGCATTGTATATTTCTTTTATATTTTTTTGGACAGTCGAACAGTGTTGAACTCGTGCGCCGAAAGTGCGAAAGCCATTGGCTCCAACATACTTCTATATTTCTTCTCTATTTCTTTTATAACATCTTTAAAATCACGTACGTATTTTATGAGGTGGCTAATTCGTTTGAATTTGTATGCCCACATTGATAAATTTTTTAACGATTTGCTTTCGCCCCGTGACGTTAAGGTTGGGGTGGGGTTTCATTATAGTCTCATTTTTCTAATAATCTTACTTTTTTTGTACGATTTACTCTGTTTGAATACATACGAACTAGCCATCTCATAAAATTTGTGTACATTTCTGTGAGATCAGGCACTGAATAATAAAGGAAAAGCAGCCAATAAAAGGACAGAATAATGAGAACCCTTTTGTTGTTTCCCTGAGCGTACACTTCATCCAGCATCATTTACAGCCGAATAATGTGGTTTTCCTACAGTTATTTTTATAAAAAGATGTTAGGTTAGGTTATTATGGTATGTAAGTAAGGTAAGTAAAAGAAGATTTATACTAATTCAATTCAATTCAATTCAATTTTATTTATATAGCGCTTTTCACAATTTGGTAATTGTATCAAAGCAGCTTTACATAATAGATGCAGTGAAAAGCACAGAAAATCGACAGATAGCACAACATAATAAACGATAGCACAAGCAGTTAAATTTGCTACGGCTATAAATCAATATTATAAACAAACGTATTACTAATGTAACGTATAGAAGTTAAGCCCAAAAAGGCTGCCTCCCCGGGTTGAAAAACCCCCTAGGAGAAAAAACCCCCGGAATTTTAGCCGGGGAAGTAAAAAAGTCATAGGAGGAAAAAACCCTTGGGAGGTATATATATATATATATATATACACATTGAAACGGAAGGAGATTGAGCGGAGATTAAGTGGGTTCTGCCGGTGGTCTTTGGTCAGGCATCAGCTGGACATCACGTTGAAGAACAGCTAGTAGATCAGTTGTGTGCCGACTTTCACATGTACCGGAACTGGATCTGTTTGTCTCGTCCTCGGGATCAAGGACGAGACAGGGAGAGAGACACAAAATCTTATTAGCGTAGGGGCCGTTCACATAGAAAACAAGTGTCACACAGTAATGTGGTTTTAGTCAGCTCGGTTCCGGACAGGCTAACTATTGCTGGTTAAGTGTATTACATATAGTTAATGATTTTAGAAACGGAAACAGAACTCGTTTGACTAAGGCCAGAGGCCCCACTGCCGTCGTTAATGCTAACGTACAGTGGCAAACGGTTCTGTATGACATACTATTTTAAGGTATTACATATAGTTAATGATTTTAGAAACGGAAACAGAACTCGTTTGACTAAGGCCAGAGGCCCCACTGCCGTCGTTAATGCTAACGTACAGTGGCAAACGGTTCTGTATGACATACTATTTTAAGGTCATGGGAAAAGGCCAAAATTGCAAGCCGGCCATATTTGGCAGTTAAGACTCAGTCGAAAACCAATTCAAAGTTTCAGCATATTACTAAAGAGTATTAATGAGATTTACCATGCTTTGAAGTGTTGACGAAAAAAAAAAAAAAGGTTTTAATTTATTCATTAATTTATTTATTTATTAGGTTGTACAAGCTAGCTATTAGGAGATAAGTACCATTGTTAAAACAACTATTTGAAAGCCTTGTTAAAGAGAAAAGTTTTAAGTCTAGATTTAAAGTTATCTACTGTCTCTGATTTTCGGACGTCGGTTGGTAAATCATTCCATAGCTTAGGGGCTAAGTAGGAAAAGGATCTGCCACCTTTAGACACTTTTGATATTTTAGGGATAATTAAGAGGCCAGAATTTTGTGACCGCAATGCACGTGATGGATTGTATTCTGATAATAATTCTCTAAGATATGAGGGTGCTAGGCCATTTAAGGCTTTGTAGGTGATTAGTAATATTTTAAATTGTATACGATATTTAACTGGTAGCCAGTGTAAAGATGCCAGAATTGGGCTTATGCGGTCATACGTCTTAGTTCGAGTAAGAACTCTTGCAGAAGCGTTTTGAACTAGCTGAAGCTTGTTGACCTGTTTTGCATGGCATCCTCCGAGTAACGAGTTACAATAGTCTATTCTAGAGGTCATAAAAGCGTGGATAAGCTTCTCTGCATCTGATGCAGACAACATATGGCGTATTTTTGAGATATTTCTAAGGTGGAAGAATGCTGTGCGGCAGACATTGGAGATATGGCTGTCGAAGGATAAACTGCTGTCGAACATCACACCTAAATTCTTAACCGTGGAGGTTGGCACCACAGTGCAGCCATTTATGGGCAACTTGTAATCTGTCATATTATATTTGTAGCGATTCGGTTCGATAACAAGTATCTCTGTCTTATTGGAGTTTAGCATAAGAAAGTTATGTGACATCCAGTCACTTATATCGCTGATGCAGTCTGATAGTTTAGAAAAATTTTGTGTTTCGCTAGGATGCGAGGAGATGTAAAGCTGTGTGTCATCTGCATAGCAGTGAAACTGTATGTTATGATTTCTGATAATATCTCCCAGAGGTAACATATATAATGAGAACAGGATAGGACCTAAAACTGATCCCTGCGGTACGCCGTATTTAACCAGGGAGTGATGTGACTCCTCCTCATTTACATAAACAAAGTGATAGCGATTGGTTAGATACGATCTGAACCAAGCTAGCGCCTGACCACTGATGCCAACATAGTTTTCTAGCCTATTAAGTAAGATTGTGTGATCTATTGTGTCAAAGGCTGCACTAAGGTCTAATAATATAAGGAGTGATATTTCACCACGGTCGGATGTTAGGAGAAGGTCATTTGTAACTCTAAGCAGCGCTGTCTCTGTGCTATGGTGGGGCCTGAATCCTGATTGGAACTTTTCATACGTACTATTATTTGCTAAGAACGTGCGTAGCTGGGTTGCCACTACCTTTTCTAATATTTTGGACAGAAAAGGGAGATTTGAGATTGGTCTAAAGTTATTTAGATCTCCCTGGTCAAGGTTTGGTTTTTTAATGAGCGGTCTAATAACTGCTAGTTTGAAAGCTGTAGGAACGTAGCCTAATTCTAATGATGAGTTAAAGACATTTAGTACTGGGTTAGACACTATAGGGAATACCTCTTTGAGTAATTTTGTGGGAACAGGGTCCAATATACAGGACGATGATTTGGATGATGCTACTAATTTAGATAGCTCATCTATTGTAGTAGGTTTAAATGACTCAAGATGTTCGTATGGTAGGCAAGCGTTAAATGTATTACTGGGTAGAGTGGTGGCTGCTTGGGTACCTACAATGTTTTCCCTAATAATCATAATTTTCTTAGTAAAGAAGTTCATGAAGTCGTTACTATTGTGTGGGAGTTTATTAGTGGGTTCTGTTTGTTCTTTATTTCTAGTCAGTTTCGCAACTGTGCTAAAGAGGAAGCGAGGGTTATTATGATTTTCTTTAATAAGATTGCTGAGATACATAGATCTGGCGATTTTTATAGCCTGTCTGTAGTGTTTAACACTCTCTTTCCATGCTGCACGCCATACCTCTAACTTTGTGCTTCTATAATTTCTTTCCATTTTCCTAGTTGCCTTTTTGAGTGCTGCTGTGTGATGATCATACCATGGAGCTGGCGTTTTTTCTTTGATTCGCTTTTTTCGAATTGGAGCTACGGCATCCAATGTGTTAGAACAAATACTGTTCAGGTTTTCTATTACAATATCTAGATCTTCAGGGTTATCTGCTACATGTTTCATTTGGGACAGGTCTGGAAGAGTGCTAATAAAGTTATCTTTAGTGGTGGAAATTATTGTTCTGGCTAGTCGGTAGCGTATTGTGGATCGAGTGATCATATCTAGAAGTACCGTGTATGAGACAAGGCAATGGTCTGAAACTGCATCGCTCTGAGGTGATATCTCGATTTCATTAATAATGAGCCCGAGTGACAGAATTAAGTCTAATGTGTGCTTACGAGTATGCGTTGGCCCTGTCACGTTTTGTCTAATATTGAGAGAATTTAGAATATCCATAAATGCTAATCCTAATGTATCTGTTGGGTTATCAACATGTATATTAAAGTCACCAACGATAAGTGCTTTATCTACAGTGACTACGAGGTCAGACAGGAAATTTGATATTTCTTTAAGAAAATCTACATGATGGCCTGGAGGTCTATAGATTGTAGCAAGGACAAAAGAGAGCTGTTTATGGTTACGATCAGTTATTTCCATATTTAATAGCATTATTTCAAATGAATTAAATTTTAGTTTGTATTTATGGTTTACTTTAAAAAAAAATTTGTATATTGTAGCTACACCACCCCCTCTCCCCTTTAAACGCGGTTCATGTTTATAATAGTAGTCTTGTAATGGTCTTTACTGTCTCAAGAACAGACATTATCTTCACATCAAAGTCTTACTTACTACCATAGTAACTCCATGTTGCTTCTCTAGATATAATCGCAAAAAAAAACTGTTTTCCGTCACAGCAGATGTGATTATTTGGAAATGCCAAGTAGTTTTGAGAAAAAGAGAAGCTGACCCCCTGACAGGCAAATAAAAGTCCAGTTCCACGTGCAAATGTGCGTAAAAATCTCCTTTAGACGTTCATGACTTGGCCAGCAATGTTTTGTGTTTTAGCTCAACAGCAGCCGTCCATGTAAAGGGAACAAATATTACATCATCACCTCCTGTTATGTCACCTAGAAACATTGTGCGTAACATAACCAGGATCTAAAATCTCGCAACGAACTTCATATGTTTTTTTGTTGACACAGGTGAGAATCTTGATGAGGGAAAGGTTTCTGCTCTTTTTGACTTGAACGTATGTAAAAGGCTTCTGTAAAGTCTCACAGATGTGTCTGTAGTTTATACATTATTGTACTCTTGAGTAAAGCTGTTTTGGATGGTTAATGTCGTGCTGTTCGTTTCCTTGGCTCCGTTTACACTTTTAAAATCCGGACCGGCGCTTTAAAACTTTCTTATGTAAGCATTGCTTTGTCGTTGGTACTGTTCAGTAAAGATGTCAGCTTATAAATGAGGTGTTGAGACATGAACGTGCTGTACGATATTATATAAGCGAAAACGTTTGTGTTGTGCCGCTTTTACGTCATGCTATTTTAACTTTTTGTTTCAACGGTCATGAAATAATGTAATTATATTTTGCATAATAATATGAAAGCTGTTTTATGATTTTTTTTTGCAGGGTCACATTTTTATGATTTTTATGCAGATTTTTATTACTGCAGTAGCAGCGCCACAGTTCATGGGTTTGATTCCCAAGGAATGCACGCATACTGATAATAATGTATGAAGCGTCTGCCAAATGCGTACATGCTAATGTGTAAATTATGTAAAAATCATTGTCTCAATACAGTCATCACTTTTTTGCATCACAGTAATGATAAATGAAGATGAATGTGCTGTGTCGGTATTGTCTGAATATGTTTTTTATACATATTCATTATATAATCTTTTACATTTCTCTTTTAATTTGAGGGTTTGATATGTTTTAGGACGATTCACCCAATTCATACTCGAGCTATGTTGTGTTGGTTTAGTATTGTGATACCGCAGGCACATAATGACACGCTGTGTTTTGTTTGTGGTTACAGTAGTAGGACACATCTGTGGCATTCTTCAGTAAAACAGCTGAAAGAAGGGCATTTAAGAGTCACGTGTAAATTTTCAGGTTGAGTTTTGTGAAAGCAGGTGTTTCTCCTGCCAGGACAGCTCGTTTGAAGACGGCACTTTTATTACAGTAAGCATTTAAAGATTTAGGGATGAACTGACTTCTGTTTCGCAAAGCACATATTAACCCTCACCGATGACCTACGCAGGTGAACCATCAGCGGTAAAATACAATCGCACACTGTGAGGTTATACAATCTGATGAACAGAGTTGGGCAAGTTACCTCCAAAATGTAATACATTATTACATGTTACTGTCATTTGAAAGTAATTAGTTACATTACAATATAACTGTCTCTGAACTGTAATGTGTTACACTACTTTTGCGTTACTTTTATCAAAATAACCACAGAAGTATGACTAGGGATTCTAAAATCAGTCCCTCCAGAAAAACACGATTGCATGATTCAACGCCTAATCAACCAAAGTCTGCATTATGGTTTGTTTAAAGGAACACGCCCACATTTTGGGAATTTAGCTTATTCACCGTATCCCCCAGAGTTAGATAAGCCCATACATACCTTTCTCATCTCGTGCGTGCTGTAACTCGGTCTGACGCAGCCCCCGCTAGCTTAGCTTAGCACAAAGACTGGAAGTGAATGGCTCCAGCTAGCATAATAACAATATAACGTGAACATTTTCATATTTATGTGTTGTGATTTGTATAGTCACACCGTGTACAAATAACAAGGTCATATGAGACACAGACATCTTTTAACAGTTCTGAGAATAACTTAAACTGCAATTCATCGACTGACCACTAGAGGCTGGCTCCACAAGGGAGCCAATTCCCATAGACTCCCATGATAAAATGCCCATCTTTAGAGCAGAAAAAATATGTTTACTGCCTGGTACAAAAAGTGTTTTTGGTCTATATAGCTAATTTGTAACTCATCCGTTTAAATAATATTAAACCTTAAAGTTCTGGATAATTGAGAGTCGTGGCCAGTTGAGTGACAGGTGAACTGTCACTCCCGTTGAGCTAGGATGGCGTGGTTTCAGTAATCAGCCACCTCAGCTTCACCCACATCCCGCCTCTTTACTAATTTTGGTTATCCCCGATTGTTGCCCAGTGACACGTGGGCAAGATGGCAACGGCAGGCTCTGCCTACTATTGCCTTCAAAAAAGCTTTTCGCAAACCTGTGCAGGGTTTACTGCAGGAAATTTCTTATTTAAGGTGTTAAGGTTGGGTGGGCGTGGCCGGGGGGGTGTCAATCACCAGCTAACTTACTTTAAATTTGCAAGAATTATAGACTAATACAATAACAGGCTTAAATAAACCCAAAACATAAGTCCACTTTCAGTTCTCACGGACACGCGTTTTATCAACTGGCTATCCTCCAGACAGTTGACGGACCGCTTCGGCCGTGTTGCGCACGTGCATGCTCACGGTGTGAAGCGCGTCCCCGCTATTCTCCGAGATGTTTTATCAACTGGCTACTAGTTATCCTCCAGAAAGTGATGGACCACGTCTTTTCCCATTTGGCCGTGTGGTGTGCATTCCCGCTCGCGGTGTGAACACGTCCGGGCTATTCTTCGAGATGCCCTTGACAGTCTTTTGTTCAGCAAATTTATTTATTTATTTATTTTGGACGACCTAGTTAAGGCGGTAGGGTTTCCCAGCTTAGGCGGGCCGCCCGAACTGCAAAGTGCCTGCTATAATGTCATGAACACTACATCCATTAACAGGTATTTAACATCCATTATGTTAAATACCTAAAAAATGACTATAGTGACATTTGTGAAAATAAGGCATAGATACTGACTAATAACATTTTCATTGCCATTAAAGAGAAAAGTTACTGGACCTAAACATAAGAGTCTGATAAAATATGCTAATTTTCAAGAAACCATCAGATGTGCTTAGAGGGTTTTGCATCCAAATTCCTCATATACTGTATACATATGCATGTTATATTATACACAAGACAATCATACAGTAGATTATACAAATAGTGATTTTTTTTGTTGCACAAACTTGGTTAGCTCAAGCTAATAGTAGTACTTTCCAGGATCTTGTTTGTGTCACATTGCCGTTCTTTAAGTCCGTGATGGGGCACATGGCCGCTCCGAGGAGGAATGGTTAATCAGGAAAGATGGATCTGGTTTAAACCGAACACCCCACACACAAAAACTTACCATCTGCAAGTCAAAGGATTTAATTTCCTTCATTACTTTCTCAGCATCTCTCATGCGGACACAAGTGCCAAATCCCAAAAAATAATACCATTGTTTTTCTTCAAATAGTCCTACAAACAAACAAACAATCAGCAAAAACAAGGGATTTTAAAAGTTGCCATTGGTTGAGTCTCAATGGCCCTCCACATCTTTGTAAAAGCCGTAATTGCTATCAGATCACTGATGAAACTCCTCTGCTTCGTGTCTTGTTCATCTTGCTGTTAACTGTTAATCACTTCTCACATGTTGGCACTGAAGCGAGTCTTTCTGTAAAACATGTGGAAGTGTTCGTGTCACTGCGTGTTGAGGATCAGAGATGTGAACTCATGTTCTGCATCTCAGCGCTGGTCTACACAAAACCAAACATCTACCTAACACACGTGGAGATGTTTTAGTCAGTTATTTACAAAGGAAATGCCCTTCATTCATTTAACTATTTTTTTATCTTTTAATCTGGACCTAAACGAAACCTACAATTATTTCTAATGAACAAATGAGGTCTGACGTCAGCACGAAACATCTACTCATTATCAACATCCGTGATTTGACCCAAAAGCCTCCTACAAATCTGTTATTGTTCACAGTGACGGAAGGCGATTAGATGCTCGGAGCCTCCTAGAGATCTTCAGGAGGTCCGCACAGCTCTGTGTGTGGTTTAGTGCTGGATTGGCACCTAGAAAACGACTTTTCCCACAGGGACAGACTGAGGTTGGTTCCCAGCGTCCTCGTGGGGTTATGATGGCATCTGCTCGTGTTCTACCGGCCACTTGACTGATTGCAGAGATGAAACTGTCTAATACTTTCCAGACCGGCCTGCCATGTAAAGAAACAATGCTCGCTCTGTGAAGGGGTCATTCTCAGTCCCTCACTAGAGGAATGTTACGTTTCCTCGACTCTACTGGATTTTGGTCACGTTCACTACTTCACTTCATGTCAGTCATCAGATACATGAGTGTTCCTCACAGGGGCCATTTTCAACTTTGTTTCTTCTTTTCCCTGAAGTCTTCTTTGTGTTGTGAATGATGAAGTCTGTCTACATCGAAACTTTTATTTTAAGGGGAAATTATCGCTTTCCATGATACACTTTTTGTTAGAAAGATAAAGCCAAAAATTAGCATTAACTTTTTATTCCAGACTCAATGATTTTAAGTTTAACAGATTAGATTCTCTTTGGTGCTCATTTGAAAATTTTTTTTGATAAAAGTGGCCAGTGTAACGCATGCTTTATTGAAACCCTGCGTCAAAATCGCATACTGCGACAGTAGGTACTGAATTAGATGAAGTAACTGTGAAAACAGTATGTTCTATAGACCGTTTCAGCAGTAACAACATAAACAAGCGGCTTTCGTGGTCAACGCGTAACTTCCGGTAAACTCTGCGAAGAATAAATAACAACAAAGTCCTTTTAAAGTAGTTTATTTATATAACAAGCAAAATAAACAACACGTAGATTACATAGGAACGCAAAACATTTGTTATTTTCGCGAGGTATTTGTTTAAGAGTTCAGTTCTGCAACTAGTAAGACCATGTCACCACACGTGCGCCCGATGAAACGGTCTATATAGTACGAATATGAATAAAATTTGCATATAATATTGCCGTCATGTTGATACGTCACATGACATACATTGTCATAACAGCAAGTGAGCCATTAACTTTGATAATGTTAAATAAGCACCATTTAACCACACAGAACAACTGTTTTCCTTTTGTATTTACATTTGAATAGAATCGTGTTACAGCTTTCCGACAATTTTAAATATGACGAAGACGCATCTCTTTATTTTTCTTCGTTGGGTGACTCCTCTCATGGGGAGCTCAAGGGACAATAAAATAAAAATGCACACTTCACATTTTTGCCGGTAGTAGTAGGTCATTCGGGTACTTTTCGCCTACTATTTTCAGATACTGTGAATTCGGTCTATTGGGAACACCTAAAAATTTTTTTTCAAATACAATTTTCTTAAACAAATTAGCGTCGCACATCTGAAGTCAATAGGTGCGTAGGATAAGACGACAAAAAGTCTCAAAATTACAAAGAACAATTCCCGCACACTATCTGCTTGCTGAAAAAAATGTATTTAATGACAGTTGCGTTGCAACGTTTCGATCAACTGATCTTCATCAGGCATGAAGATCAGTTGATCGAAACGTTGCAACGCAACTGTCATTAAATAAAAATTTTTCAGCAAGCAGATAGTGTGCGGGAATTGTTCTTTGTAAATAAAATTTTCTTACCCTGCCAGGGATTTAAAAAAATTTCATTTTTTAAATGATTTTTACAAAAGTTTAATGTCTTCCAGAAGAAAATCTTTAAATATATAAACATACAATATATCAAATGAAAAACAGACCCTCTACTTTTTAAAAAAAGTTATATTTTTATCACCTCTCAAATATTGGTAGGTTTCTTCAAAAATACAAAATTTTAAGATACTTTTTTAAGAAAGTTTTTTTGTGAAGCAGTGGTTCTCAAACTGGGGGCCGCGAGATGGTGCCAGGGGGGCCCCAGTTTTATGAGATTTTATAAAATACATTAATTTTATGTGTAATTAAACCAAAATATAAGGCTACTAACCAACAGCACTACTTTGAATCATTTTATATGTTTTGTTTAATAAAAATGTTACATTTTAGCACAAATTTGTCATAAATTTTCTTTGGGGGGGGCCGCAAAGAAATGCACTGTACACAAGGGGGGCCGCACGCTGAAAAAGTTTGTAAAGGACTTTGTGTTTTGATCATCATTCTGAATCTGATCACTAACAAGAGTTTTTACTGTTTTTGGATCAATGGATGCTTCAAGGTTATATAAGTTGTGTAAGATCACCACCTAGTGGATAATAGCGGATATATGGATTGCTGTAAAAACTCGTCATTGGCAGGGAAGCGTTTTTTCTTAATTGACGAGTTAACACGTCAATGGCGATAAGAGTTTAAGTTGAAAAACTTTATTTATAGATCCAACTTTCACTTTTTTACAGTGTACATAGTATAAAAATAGGCGATTTCGGATGCAGCACAACGCTTACAATAGTCAAATTATTTTTCATTGCATCTGTCAAATATTATTTTTAGTCAAATTTGCATGATTGTAAATTGTAACGAATCATGACATGATTGATAATTTATAAATGAAGATTTTAGTAAATATAGTGAATACATTTTTGCTCCGTTTATAACACAGCTATCATATCTCACGTTCTAAAGACTTAGATACCACTTTTATGAAACTTTATTATTTATTTTTTTAGTTTGACGTTGTCCATATCCCTTTACTTACTTATAATGAAGTCATTAAATTCAGGTGTGGGGAGACATGAAGGAGATGACAGATGGTCTTTAGCTGTCACAGGGGCATACAGACATGTATACATTTGGTCCCAGTATGTACTAACATGCACTCTTTGGTACCAATATGTATCTGTAAAGCTGCGTGCACACCCCCAGCAATTAGCAATGGCGGAGCAATGCAATCTAATTCATTTCAGTGGAAGTGTGGTGATATCTGCCGACAAAAGTGGGCGTGTCCAACTATGCGACAAAGTTGAAAACAGTTTAACTTTATGCAAATGACAAGTGACTTTCGTGAGCGACAACCAATGAGAGTAAAGCATTGGAGTTTACGTCATCCGTCTTTCGGCATTGGCTGAGAGGATGGTTACTCATTTGTTTATAGTTGCTACTAGGACAATCAAAATTAGGAATGATCTCATTGAAAGAGACTAGTGGCACACATCGACAAAATCTCTGGCTGTGTGCATGCACAGTAAGTTTCTAATATAAACTCTTTAGGTGCAAAAGTGTACTTTTTGAAAGGGTACAGCACCAGTGACAGCTAGGGACCATTTTTTGACAGTGTATTAACTGTTACTCACTCCTCACTTCAGCTCTACTTTTTCCAATTGCCTTTCATATGTTGCATGATTTAGAATAATATATTGTTTAACTAAAGAAATAGATGAAGTTACATAGAAGCTACAGGAACCTGAATCCAGAACAGTTTTGAGAGATGGAAGTTCTTAGCTCATTGCTGACTGGAGAAAATAAGTTAAGTGAGTGTGAGTGCAGACGAATGTGCGTCATGAAATCTGTCCCATGTTGATTCTTTCATTAAGCACTTCATAAATGCGACTGTGACATAAGAGTTGCTATTTACACTTTAGTCTTGCGTAGAATGTAGAGTTGAGAAGGTTGCTCAATCCGTATGTCTCTCAGAAAAGCAAACATTTAGAGAGCTGAATAACATCTTGTGTTGCTGAACAATACAAGGTTTAGTCCATTATCATTAGAGAGGCACCAATATGTCAGCCAATAATTGGTATCGGTCGATAAAACCAATTTTTGATTCAAGACGATAGTCATGGCTGATATATCCTCTCATTTAAAAGAGAACAGGAAAATGCAATGATTTGAGCTCTGTATATACAAAATGTAAAGAAACATCATTAGTTTAGCATTAAATATTAACGGTCATTATATGAACGAATAACATTCAGAATAGGGATGCTCTGATCGTTCGGCCGATAATGCTTGCTATGCTTCTCAATGAATTACAATAAAATGTCGCTACATCCAAAAGCCAGAGGGCGCTCTCGTGCACAAACTCAATATGCGCTGTAGGCGAAGAACAATACACGCGCAGCTATGATGACACGCAGCTCCAAAATAAATCTGAAGGATATATTTATATTGCTGTTCTTCAAACCTTTTCAGGTATTTTCATGATAATAAAGAATATGTATAATAATTATGTTTGATGAGTGCTGCTTTTTCAAATGCATGTTATAAACGATTCTAACTAACAGCGATTTCAGATCGATAAGGACTTACTGATGAAAAGCCGTAGTGCATGAATTAGATGTGAATATAAGATCGGATGTCCGAGTCAGAATAGTGATCGGCCACGTATTTTTAGTGGAGATCGGCATTGATCGGAGCATCCCTAATTCAGAAAATTCTTTTTTTTTAATTTAGTTAATGTGAGTTAATATAACCACCAAACTATCGGCAGATATCAGTCTGAATAATCATCTATCGGTATTGCTGAAAAAATTGAAAGGAATATTCCATTTTCATAATTTCTTTTTTTTATATAATTTACTCATGTTTATGTTTTTTTTGTTCAGTCGAAAAGAAATAAATTTTTTTGAGGAAAACATTCCAAGATTTTTCTCCAAATAGTGGACCTCAACAGTTCACAGATTCAATGCAGTTTCAAGGGATAGTTCACCAAAAATGAAAATAATGTCATTAATGACTCACCTTCATGTCGTTCCAAACTCGTAAGAAATCCGTTCATCTTCGGAAAACAGTTTGGGATGGTTTGTATTTGGTCCGAGAGCTTGTTGACCCTTCATTGAAAATCTAGTAACGGTATACTGTCCATGTCCAGAAAGGTAATAAAAACATCATCAAAGTAGTCCATGTGACATCAGTGGGTCAGTTAGAATGTGTTGAAGCATCGAAAATACATTTTGGTCCAAAAATAGCAACTTTATTCAGCATTGTCTTCTCTTCCGCATCTGTTGTGAAGCGCATGCGCGATACTAAAGTGACATAACTGCAGTGGCGCAGATGACGTGTTATTTGGTGCGCCCCAGCTGTTTTTTTTGCGCCCGGGCTATATTTACAGTCTGAGGGAGAAGCACGCTGTAAGTTTGAAAAAAAAACTTTGCAAACATGTCTGAGGATAACACGTCATCCACGTCACTGCAGTCATGTGAAGGTTCAACAAGCTCTCGGACTAAATAACAAACATCTTAAACTGTGATCCTAAGATGAACGGAGGTCTTACGAGTTTGGAACGTCATTAGAGTGATTCATTAATGACATTATTTTCATTTTTGGGTGAACTGTCCTTTTACAACTGCAGTTTCAATTCAGCTTCAAAAGGCTGTAAACAATCCCAACCGAGGCATAAGGGTCTTATCTAGAGAAACAATCTTAATTTTTGCCAAAAAAAGTACTTTTAAACCACAACTTCTCATCTTGCACTAGCCTTGTGATTCACCAGCTTGATCTACGTATTACGTAATCACGTCGAAAGGTCACGCGTGACGTCTGCGACACTACCGCTCCAGTGTTTACAAGTGTGGAGAAAGAGGACCGTTGCAACATTGTTGTATGTGAAATGATACATTTGTTTAAAATGGTCAGCAAGTGTGCATTTCACATATGTAACGCATGACCTCTCGATGTGATTATGTAATACGTAAGGTCACGCTGGGGCTTCACACAGCTAGTTGAGGTCCACTAAAGTCCACTAAATGGATAAAAATCCTGGAATGTTTTCCTCAAAAAAACGAATTTCTTCTTGACTGAAGAAAGAACGATATAAACATCTTGGATGACATGGGGGTGAGTAAATTATCCAGAATTTTTTATCCTTTAATATTGGTGCATCTCTAATTATCATTCAATGTCCCTGTAAAGATCAGATTATCTTGTTCAAGACATTTAAATCCTGAATTTATTTAATGTCCCTGTGCATTGTGAGTCATCTCCTAAGTGACCACTTAGAAGAGTTTTGCAGAACATGGTGATAAAGATCTGCACAATTGTTGCTTAAAGTTGTCAGGTATTAATAGGTCAGTAAATCTAAGTTTCATTGTATTGTCTTGTGCACCGCTTTCTGTGCGGTCTGTTATCTTTATAGCTCTTGTCTTGAAGCAGTCGCTCTTATCGCTGACAGATTGACACATACTACAGGAGCACGACCGTCCCGTGTGTATTCTGGTAGTAGTCATCTATTTCAGGATCAGAGGCTGACTGTGGTTCATTGGCTAAGATCACAGCAGTCAGCTTCTCTTATCAGTACAAGAGTCCCGGCTGTCGTTCCCGAGTGTTTATCCAGGTGTTAGACAACCAGAGAAAAGACACTGACCACCCACTTTTAGCAGTCTTGTTTCCCAAAGATTGAAGCCTCAAACCAAACCAGTCACCATTCCACAACAACAAACACGAACATGACAAACCAGATCTTTCTATTATTAATCTTGCTTTCTCTCTGTTGGTTTCAGTTCAAGCTCGGTGTGGTGGACCTGCAGGCTGTGCCTGAACCCACTGAAGTCATAAGGGAGCTCATTACTCACAGCCTGGAGCTCAGCAAACATCTGCAGGCCAAAAACCGGCACCTGCTTGAAGAGAACCAGAAACTGAGACGAGAACAAGAACACATCACCACCGAGTAGGTCTTCACCAACACTGCAGTCATCGGCTTTACAATATGAAAACTATTATACTTATGTTTACAAGATCAGAGTAAACTTTGTTTTTGGTGCATCATTGCAAGTTGACTTTAGGGATAAACATACATAAATGACTATTGTGGAGGAAATGCTGTCCTGGTTAGTTTCATTGTTCTTGAAATCATCAAATCTTTGTTTCATAATGACAAGACGCATTTCAAAGAAACTTGACGTCATTATTTAAGCTGTATACAGCTTCTCCGTTGAATCCCCCACGCATGATCTCTCACTATTTAAAACGAAACAGTATCTTGGCTGTATTTTAGAGTGGTTGCTTTGTTGTGTTTCCTATGATACTCACTAAAAAAAGTGAATAGTAGATATGTGAACGGTTAAGAACAAAGGGGCTTTTTGCAGCTGGTTTTGGGGTATTTAGGGCACATGACGCACTCGGGTGGGTGGTGGCGTAAATAAGGGAAAACAAGGGAATCCCTGGTCGACCATGGCGGCAACACACGTGTCTGGTGCTTCAACATGTGCTTCAGTTTTTCCTCTCTGCAGATCGGCAGCAGTGACATCATCAGCCACAATGTACCGACACGCTTCCCAACATCTCTAAAACAAGAATGATGGAGAATTCGTAATGCTAACCAACAAGGACTTTAGTATTTAGTCCGGGGTGTTTATGGTCCACAGGAGTCATAGTTCGAAGACACTCCTATTTTTTTCCATATTAAATAAGTGGGTGTTAATCCATATATAAAACAACATGGGTAGTACAATAAATCAGTGGTTCAACTATTGAGTCGCAGATCTATTCTGATAGGGTCAGAATAAACCAATAATATGCACTCAGATTATCTCACTTAATAATAATCCTTTGTGGTAGCACCTTTCTTATAGGACTGACATGACACGTTCATAATCATGTCATGATTATGATGTGACACGTGTCATGAACATGACAAGGAGATTTTTTGCACATTTATGACAACTGTCATTAAGTATCATTCGTTCAGTTATGTCATTTTTAATGCAATGATGACATTGTTTGAGATGTCTTTGTTATGACAACTTGACATTACCAAGACAACATAACTGACCACTTTTTACCAGTGATACAAATATGATTTGTCATTAAGTGTTAATACTCGGTCAAATAGTTTTATAACAGCATCATGAATATTCTTCAGTTCATAATGTTTTGTTAAGTTTCCTTCAGGTGTTAAAGAAATAAAATCAATCATCCAATAATAATACTAAATAAAATTGATAAAATAATATTGTATTGCATTTGGAGACCGATTCACCTAAAATTAAATGAAGACGGTACAATAATGTGTTATGCCATGCAGCGTTGGGTCCATATCACTGGAAAACAGTTAATTACATTAAATGAATTAAATATGAATTAAATTTATTTTTTTTCTATGTCAGAAAATTTCAGAAGCCTTTGTGTGAGGAAGAACAAGTTCTGATAGTTGTCAGTTTTTATGTATTGTGCACACACATAAAGTTAAGTATAATCTTTTGACGTGTTTGTTGCATTTTGTTAAGGTATTTAAAATTATTTGATATAGTATTAACACTTTTAATTGACAAGTTCATTTTAATGACAAGTTCAATTTGTACCACTGTAGTTGAGGTCAAGAAAAATATTCATGATTATTATTCTGCTATGTCATGTTTATGACAGATTCATGACAGGTTATGATGTATTGGTTTATGTCAAGTTGTCATAACAAAGACATCTGAACCAATTTCATCTTTGCATTAAAAATGACATAATTGAACAAATGTGCATAAAATCTCCTTCATGATCATGACACCTGTCATGTCATGATTATGAAGGTGTCATGTCAGTCTTATGAACACCCCTACATGTAAAGTATTACCTAATTTGTGTTATGTACACTGCAAAAAAATATTTTCAAGAAAAAAAGTCTTAGTATTTTTGTCTTGTTTTCAGTAAAAATATCTAAAAATTCTTAAATTAAGATGCTTTTTTCTAAAAAAAAAAATTCTTGAATTTTTCTTGAATTTAGTGTTTAAGAAAAATTTTCATGATTTTTTTGGCTTAGCCCATTCGCAGTTTTTTTTGCTTGTTTTATGCACAAAATCACTTAAATTTCATATTTTTGGTCTAAAAACTAGACTTATTTTCTTGGGCCATTTTGCTCATCAAGAAAATTTAAAAATTTTAGATATTTTTACTGAAAACAAGACAAAAATACTACGAAATTTTTTCTTTGAAATCATTTTTTGCAGTGTATGATGTGCAATTCTCGTTCCCAAAGACTTAGAATAGAAAAATACCCAGGGTAGTACCTTTTTAGGGATATTTGTCTATAGCTGTGAGTCTTAAACTCTACAATATTTTCCTGTAGTTACAAGTTGAAAGTTTAGTACTGTGGTTGGTAGGTCGCCACTTAATGTTCGTAAAATATTTTTGTAAAATCATCAGGACAAGAACGTAAAATCTAAAGTCTAAACCCATTTTGGACCCACCAACCAAACATCCATCCATCCCTGTCCCCTCTGGGATTTGAAAATAAGGAAAATTTTCCAAATCAAAACGAGTTTCGTTTGATGTTATAGATATACTGCCGCCTGCTTTATCGTAGGCGAATGTAGCAACCATTATAAATACGCCCAGTGGGATGTTCTTATGAAAAAGAATAAAAATTTGGGAGAAATACATGAAATTTAAATTGGATTATAGCGGCATAGAATGTTGACATGGTTGACGGATATGGTTTTACTGGTCTTCACCCTTTACAGGATGGAGAAGTACGTCCAGGGAAAGGAGACCCTGGAGAAGGAATTGTATAGCCGCTTTGTCTTGGTTCTAAATGAGAAGAAGGCCAAAATCCGAGCTTTGCAGGCGAAAGTAGACGAATTTCAGCAGTCTATGGAGGAGGATCGACTGAGGTAAGGATTTGAATGACCAGCTGTGACCCTTTATTATGATTCACCCTCACATGAGGGATCTTCTGACGCACTGTCGTATTGTAAAAGTTTTCTCAGTTCAACTTTTCCAGCTTTCCACTGTTAAGAAACTCGATTTTATTAGGTAATCCCGTCAGAATGTTACTTTAATACATATCACTTCCAGTTTTGTGCAGCTGAAACCAACTTTCCATTGATGGATGGCTTGTCAGGACAACATTTGGCTTAAATACAACCATTAAAAAAAATCTGGAATCTGAGGTTGCAATACAAAATATTAAGAAAATCACATTTAAAGTTGTCCAAATTAAGTCCTTAGCAAAACATATTACTAATGATAAATCTACATTAGGAAATTTACAAAATATCTTCATCAGACATGATCTTTACTTATATCCTAATGATATTTGGCATACAAATCAATCATTTTGACCCATACAATGTATTGTTGGCTATCTCTACAAATATACCCGTATGATTTTTATGATTTTGTGCCCAGGGTCACAAATTTTCTTTGAGAACTAATCGTATTGATTTTTTTGCTAATATTTTATTATAGGTGATTTCTAGTACTGTGCAAAAGTCTTATGCTGTCTGCACACCAAACGCAAAGCATCTCGCACTTCGCTCTAGATTACTCACGGGATTTAAATTCGTGTCATGCGAATTTTTAGCTTGAGTTGAATATTTTCAACTTACTCGAGTCGAATAGCGCCTGTTGTCATGGCAATCATGGCGCCCAATTCGTGTCATTCGCATCGCCCCACACGAGTTTTCGTCTATTCACGTCTTTGCATTGACTTTGTATGTATTCTATTCATGCAAATCGTTGAATTTGCATTTAGTGTGTACGCCCCAGAGGTGGGTAGTAACGAATTACATTTACTTCGTTACATTTACTTGAGTACATTTTTCGGGTAACTATTACTTTTAGAGTAAATTTAAGGATGGGTACTTTTACTCTTACTCAAGTACATTTCTAGTGAAAAAACTGTACTTTTACTTCGCTACATTCGGCGGCGTTACTGCGCTACTGTCAAATGGTAATAATTAATGAATATATATTTAAAGTTTATAGGGCGTGTTCGAAAGTTGCGCGAAACAGGCTGCGTCACCCTTTAGCGCGCGACCGCGCGGTCACCCTTTAGCGCGCGTAGATGATGGGAGAAGCAGATGAGGGCGCGTGTGCGTTGTGCGAGTTATCGGAGGCAGATCATGCGTGGCTTCAAGTTCGGTCTATGTTTTCACTCCAAGAGGTCAAAAAGAATAGTTTCATAATGTGATGCGTGCTTTGTTCAATAAACGAGCTGACATCTCAGCGTACAGGAATTCAAGATCCAGCCTGAAGTAAGTGTCACAGTATTGTCTATTTGGACAGTATTAATGGTCATTTCACACACTGTCCGAGTTTTTTTGCCATATGCACTCTTGTGCAAGCGATTACAAATCCTAATGTAAGTTAAACCATACAAACAGCGCGTTCACATCTGCACATTTCCATATCATTTCCCCACAACTAAACAAACTTAACAGCATAATGTAATGACTGCATTTATACACAAATCCGGACACCTCACTAATGTGTAGAAAATACATTCAAATAAAAACGGGATTGTATTTTATTTAAATCCTTCCTAAAGAATGAATGAATAAAAATAAAAGAATAAAGATTGATTTGAAAGAAACATGTATTATATATTATAATAAATGTAGAGATGATTTGCAAAAACAGATACTGTAAGTTCCATATGAAATTCTAAAATGATCATTTTTATTAAGCTCCTGTTTATGTTCAGTAATTGCACTTTAATGGCAATGAAAATAACCTATTCATATAAAAACATGATAACAAACAGACACACACGTTCTTATTTGTTTACTGTTTGCATGATTAAAGGCAGACGCTGACAAGTTTGTGTTGTGAACATGAAAATAAATACAGAGTTAACCGTCAGAAAAACATCTGTGTGTGTGTGTGTGTGTGTGTTTGAGATTTTTTCTCAAACGACACATTATGTGATGTTAATGTACCCATTGCAGGACTGAGATAGGCTGCTTTACTTGTATATAAGCAGAACAATGAGACTCTTAAGGAGAGATTTGTGAAAACCCTCCAAGAAGTCTGAAATTCAGTGCTTTTGCGCTACTTCTCTATCAGATCAGAAGTAACGAGTAACTAACTACTTGAGTAGTTTTTTCATCTAATACTTTTTTACTCTTACTCAAGTAAATAATTAGATTGATACTTTTACTTTTACTTGAGTACATTTTTGTATAAGTACTTGTACTTTTACTTGAGTACAGATTTTGGGTACTCTACCCACCTCTGGTACGCCCCATTGTGCTGCATACACACAAAACACGAAGCATCGCGTTCCTTGCTCTAGATTACTTGTGGGATTTAACTTTGCGTCATGGGAATTTTTCGTTTGAGTTGAATATTTTTGAGACAAATAGCACGTGTTTTTGCGTCAAACGCGCCACCCAATTTGCGTTATTCCCATCGCCCCACACGAGTTTGCGTCTATTCACGTCTTTGCATTGACTTTGTATATAATCTACTCATGCAAATGGTTGAATTTGCTTTTCGCGTGTACGGCACATTATGCTGCGTTCACACAAAACACGAAGCATCGCGTTACTTGCTCAAGATTACTTGTGGGATTTAACTTCGCGTCATGTAAATTTTTTGTTTGAGTTGAATATTTTTGAGGCAAATAGTACGTGTTTTTGCGTCAAACGCGCCACCCAATTTGCGCTATTCCCATCGCCCCACACGAGTTTTCGTCTATTCACGTCTTTGCATTGACTTTGTATGTAATCTACTCATGCAAATCGTTGAATTTGCTTTTAAGGTTGTATGCCACATTATGCTGTGTTCACACCAAACACGAAGCATCACATTCGTTGTGGAATTTAACTTCGTGTCATGCGAATTTTTCGCTCGCTTTGAATATTTTTGAGGAAAATGCCGCGTGTTTTTGTGTCAAATGCGCCATTTGCATCGCCCCACACGAGTTTTCATCTATTCACGTCTTTGCATGGACTTTGTAGGTAATCTACTCGTGCACACCGTTAAATTTCGCGTTTGGTGTTTACGCCCCATGCCGCCATTAGATTTGTGGTTTTTGCAATGCTATAATGATCATATATAATTATATCTCAGTTTCTTTATTATAATACCACCAGTAAATCCATTAAATGTGTATGCAGTATTAAAAAACATAGTGTCATTAAAAAAGGAATAGCAGGACCCTGCAAGATCACTTATACCTAAATACTGCCTTTTGCCAGAAGAAGCTGTTTTTTTAATTGTGGCGTTTTTAAATTTTGTGTACTGTATTTTATGTTTGTATCAATAAAAGAGCAAAATAAATAAGGATAGTCATTAAAACTGCTAAAACAACAAAACTGATGGGGGCCTAAAACTTTGGCCTACCAAAAGTATTTTATGCTCTTTTAAAATACAGCTGGCATACTATTTTATCCCTTGGTGTAAATGGATAAATAAACATTATGGGTCGGGTTACTGAACAGGGCTTATCCTATTCCCAGATTAAAATGCACGTTTGACTGCCTTAATTTAAAAACACCTTGTACTGAGACATCTTAACATATATTAATGCCATTGTTTTGTCTCAAGATACATTACACACCAATATATTTTGTAAGGTTTGTTTGTAAAAATGTCCCAGTATAATACCTAGTCCTGGATTAATCTAAATCCTGTCTGGGAAACCGCCCCTATGTGTGTTATTAAACAAAATCCCGCTGTGTTCTTGTAGAAAGAAAAAGTCTGAAAGTGAAGATCAGGAGGCGAGTGAAACCGCAGCAGATAAGAGTCCAGGGGAGGAGAGTGATTATGGAGGAAGCACAGAAGAAGAACAAGATCAGGAACTCAGACGTCCAGACCAAAACGCTCCTGCTAAAGGTGACACCTTAAACTATTCAGAACTGAGATTTCCTTTGTCTTTAACATATCAGTTTTGTATGTGATTTGTGGGAACTGCTGGCAAATTCTCTTGTGTGTGCACATTGGACACGGTTACATGTTTGTTATGATTCAGATTGCAAATGCACTTCAGGATCAAACTCACAGAGCCTACAGCTGAAATCCTGCCAAGAAAGTCAAATGAAAGTCATATTTTAGTATGGTTTAACATTGTTTAGAAGATTTGGGGGACTTTTCTCCCAGAGAGTTTTTTGGTTGAAACATATGGCATCCATAGACTGATGTTGGCGCAGTGATGATTTGATCTAGGATGACTGACAAACCTTTTACATCTTCAAAATGAAAACAACATGACTGAAAGTACAGTATATATACATGCATACAAAAAATAAAGTATATGCATGTGTGCTATATGTTATTAAAACATTGTGAGGATAAAGAGTTAGGCTTTCAAAACCTGCATTAATATAAAAAACAACCTTATTAAACATATACCATTTGTTCGCAGAATTAATTGTGGCTCGTTTTATTATTTTTAATTTAATTTATTAATTTAATTTACTTCATATTATTTTTTATATTTATTTTAAATTTTAGTGTTACACAAAGTAAAGTTTTTGCAATGCAGATTTATTTATTTATTTGTCATTAATAATCTTATTTTTTCGAACAATTAAATTAAATCATTTCATTTGTTTAGTATACAATTCACTAGAATTTCCATAAATAGGAATAAATTATCACCAGGGTTGCCAGGTTTTCACAGCAAAACCTGCCCAATCGGTAATTAAAACTAGCCTAAATGCATTTCAAGTGGGGTCCTCTGGTAAAAAAGGTTTCCGGGGATTGCGCTTTTGGCGGGATTCATCTGCTAAAATTCGCATTCGACGGACTAAATATCGCATTATTTGAGTCACATAAACCAGTGGAGATGAAAAATCCCACTAAACTGGTGTTAAAGTAGCCCAATTTTGCAGACTTGGCAACCCTGAATATCACACTGTTATGTAGTACACAAAGCATTGTTTTGGTGATTGTTGCGGGCAAAAATCCTTGATCTTGCAGCATGTTTTCTTAAAAAATTTGATGGAATATGCAGGATATTTATGCAATTTCATGCGATGAAATTGCGGGAACTTGCAAAAACTGCTTGAACTTGCAAAAATTGTTTGCAGCTTTTGATTGATGTTCCTGTCGCGTAATTACGTCACTTTCTAACATTCCCATGACAACGGCACATGGCTGCGCATGTGTGAAGTAAATGCAAAATTTTTCAACTTTCTGCTAAGATATATATGAATTTTTCTAGGAAAATGCGGGGATTGTGAAATCATGCAAGCCCCGCATATTTTGCGAGCAGAAATCTGCAATTTATGCGGCAAAATGTGCGGCGTATTTAAAATTAGCAGCCCCCGCATAAATATGCAGACTTTGGATAATTATGCATCGAACCATGCGATCGCATAATCGCGTTTTTCTGGAGGGACTGAAACCTTTCTTTATTAAATTTTCACTAAAACTGACTGATAATGTGATATATACTGTTGTTGTGATATAAAATGTGAAATAAGATGATGAATCTTCCCACCCACGCCTGTCATTATTTTTAATTGGTTCTCACTTCGTCATGAGATCTCAACTAAAAAGCGAAAGACTCTACACACATTGTTGTTGTTATGTTGGTTTATAGAGAAGCCAGCATCATCAACGTATGCTGTAGGGGTTTACACGACCTCCATTTCCTGCTGAGAACCCCGGGTAGAAACATTTGATGGTGGTTGGATGAACCAGCTTTTGTACTTTTTAAACCTTTGAGCTTCTCATTAGCCAAAACTGATCCCGGCCTGAGACCGGGCCCTACGCGGACAACATCAAACGACCAGGTCAGAAAATAATTGCAAAGCCCGCAGGTAGTTATCTCTGCACATGCACGCACACATCATCGTTTCCTCTGCACCCCTTTGCTGTGTCCGTCATCGGTTACGTGCGTGGTTTAGATCCCAGCTATGACATCATCTGCTATGTTTGTTTCTTGGAAACGGCTTTTGGTTGATTTCAACATCTGACTACTTGAAGGCCACATTTGGGGGCTCGTCCAGTCTGTTGAGTCACTTTTGAAGCAGAAAAGGGAAATTAGGTGGAGTCACAGATGATTTAGTCTGAGAGTTGCACAATTTCTCAGTTTTCCCATGTGTGAGCCCTGTGGAGTAAAAACAGGTTGTAAAACACCAAATCTAGAATCTCCCCCACATTTCCAGCAGTCACCTGACTTGTAAACAGTATGAATTGTAATGTATGGTTGCTGGGCGTCAGCCACTTTCTTTAGTATAGTTCCTCGGATTGGCTCGTGATTGGCTTTTTTTTTTCCTTCAAACACAACATAGTGTAAAGAGAACACACTTTCTCATTACGTCTCTCATGAAGCGTATTTATTCGTGTGGTCAGGATGCTAATTTACATTGGTTGTGTTGTTGTCACCTTGTTTTTTTCTTTTTTATGTGTTGCCTTAATGTATATATAATATACATAACAATATTATCAGTGGTGTATAAAGGCGCTCTAAAATTTCCTGCGTGCCAGGGAGTGGGAACAACAAACCCGTTGGATTTAACCCTCTGCGTGCCTAACAACCTCTATAGTGCAAGGAAATGTCAGTGCTACGCGTATTACAAGTTTAGGTGCTAGAGGGAGTCTATGCCGTGCGCATTCATTTCCGAACAAGAGTCAAAGACGCACAAATTGAGTCCACGCGTGCATTACAAACTCTCTCGTGCAAAGTAAAGCCCACAAATCCTCTAATGTGGGGAAAAGCATTCAATGCGCGTGTTAAAGTGAAACTATGATGATGATAATAATAATAACTACCGCAACTCTTAGGGTTGGCACGGTTCGGAGCGTGTGTGTCGCACAGTTTGCCGCATGCGCAATGAACCCTCGTGCCCGTATGTTACCTGAAGCCTTGTATACTTTCGTGTGGCTCCAAAGCGCGAGCACCTCTCCGTTTGGGGAGGTGTTTATACTCGACGCACAGACTGGGTGCCGGCGTGATGAGGTGTCATGCACGGCCAAATTCGCCTGGAACTCGTGCAAAGTTACAAAATTTGACGTGCACACCGCCAAGCGAAATTGGGTCTCGCGCACTCGGCGGGGACTACCGCCCACTCCGTGTTGACATCATTTTTGCCACGCGCACCCTCGCACTCGTGTGGACGCGTCGATTATAAACAAGGCTTACACTGCTACACTGAAGTTGGTAGTTTGATAAATGCAAGTTAATTCTTCAGTTCAGAGATAGCAATAAACATTCTTCTTTTTTTGCCAAATAAATGAAAAGCATGTCATCAATGTCTTCTCTCTTGCTGTATCAAAATCTCACCTAGCTTTCCTTAGAGATGGTCCCAATAACGTGCTTAACGTCAAGTCAAATTCAGTTTGTGCATGATTTAGTGATAAAACAATTTTGTTAATACTGTATCCTAAATTGTGGATAATTAAGCTATATATTATATGCTAAAGTAAATTTCTGAAGTGTTAACGTTTAAAAAAAAAAAAACAAGAAGAAGAAACGTACAGAACCGAAAAACGTGATCCGAACCGTGGGCAGAACCGTGCCACCCCTACCAACTATCTAACTATTAGCAAAATGTCTGACGATCGTTGATACACGATGCTATCGCTTATCGGCACAACCCTACTACATACACCGCGGGTCCTCTTAGCGTCTCAGGCGACGACGTTTTTGTTCTGTGGCGGCTACCATATGCGTTTTGAAATCAAGGGGTGGGCTGTTTGTGCAATTCACAATCTCACCACTAGATGCCGCTAAAATGTACACACACCACCTTTAACTTAAAATTAGCTTTTTTGAATTAACTTTTGGGCCAAGTAATGCCACGTTTCTCAAGTTAAACCAACTTAAAATAATTAAGCAACAAGCTAATTTTTGAGTTCACTCAACGTCAGTTGCGCAACAGTCATTCAATATCGTCTGCCTCCGTAAAAACCTACATAAAAGTGTCTGAGCAGCTTAAGAGATGGATCGATTAAGCAATATGTTAGGCATGTGAGAGGGCTGTGTGTCATCACATCCCAAAAGACTCAAAAACTTATTACGATGGGCTCTTCTGTTGAAAGAGGGCTTAACTTCCTGTTTTCTTCAAAACAATTACATCCTAATGACTAATGCCTGCTTGAGCTTAGATAGAAAAAATATTGAGTTCAAGCCTCACCAAAGACATACGGACACTGTCAAAAGATTTTTAACAACATAATCCTCAGAACTCACACACTGGATGATTCAACCAGACTGCGAGACCACACACATGATGATGGTAGTTATGATTTCGAAGTGACGTGAGATCAAGCGTGGCTTGAGAAAAAAAATGTTGTGGTAGTTCTTGTATGACGCATTATAAAAGCACTTGTACTGTTGCCATAGTTGTACATCGATATAATTTTTTTTAATAGTCCTCTTTCATGTCATGTTTGTGAGTTTCTTGTTTTGGCTATAAAAGCATGCAACATCAGGTTGAGGCTTGCACGCTCTCATTGGCTATCATGTCGGAAGTGGCCCGATTTGGGATCGGGGAGGCTCCAACGCGACCGGGAGCAGCAAAATAATCTCAATTAGGGATGCACCGATATGGAAATTTGGGCCGATGCCGTTAACCGATAACTCTTTGTATTTGGGGGGCGATAACTGATATCTATAGGCCGATAAATATTCATATTATTTTCACAATGAAAAACTCGCAGACCGCGGACATCTTGTCTTTGCGCTAGACTAGCATACTCTTCTTAAGCCTGCAACACGTGTTATCTTCGTGCTATGTCACAGAAAGCACCAATCAAAACTCCACATGGCCAGCAATGAGCAAGTGAAGTGGTTCAACAAACCAAAATAATCCATCATTTATCCGCTTTCATTTATCGGCCTAATTTTGCTATCAGACCGATAACCGATAATATTGAAAAATAAGCAGTTATCGGCCGATAACGATATGTCAGCCGATATATCGTGCATCCCTAATCTCAATGACACAACACACCGAGGTTTTTTTTTGGACTAATTTTTTTTTTTGCGGTAACACACTAATCGGGCCACGTCCTCTTTTGATCGCCAATTGTGCAAATCAGGCTTAAAATCTTTAGCCTAAACAGATTGTGTTGAACCCTGCGTCATGCACTTAGACCTCAACACTAAACACAATGATACCAATGAACAAACATCATCCGACGAACATTAAATTTAGATTCAACAGATAACTAACATTGACAACAACAACAGCAACAACGTAAATGAATCTTTATTGGGAGAACATTTGGATTTTTTCAAAAGTGTTTGGATAAGAAATTCCTGCTTAACCATAAATGTAAGACATAATTAATGCCCAGAAAGAATGGGAAAAAAACCTAGACGGGGGTCTACACAGTCAGTGTTGTTTTTACAGGTTTCCAGACTTCTACAATATATGTTTTTGAGCCATGCTGTTTGATTAGTTTTCAAGGTTGTGGCATTAATCTTCCAAATATGTCGAGAGTTTTAGTTTGAGACACTTAGCAATAAATACTCTTGAGCACAGCAAGATCCGATTTCAAAACTTCACGTAAAATATCACTTCATGTTTGTCAGACAACACCTTCCCGTCTAAGTGGGCGCTTCATCCAGATTTAGTTAAAATTAGGAACAGACCAATAGTCAAAGGTCCAATCTACCAACAGTCAGAACCATCGGCCTAATGATGGAGCCTCAAATGCCATTTCTGCTAATGGGGCTGGTAATCGTGCCTTTGCAATGTGATTGATAGGATCAAGGGTTCTTGTTTTGGAAACCACATTTAACAAGTAACCAGCAGTATGTAAGTCTATTAGAAAACAAGCTACTGTTGAACTTCAGTGTCACATCACATAAGGACAGATGCATGTAGTTGGCTTAATGTTAATGCTTAACATATCATGATGATCCCGTTAGTGGAGTTACAGCCAACATCCTGAACTCTGGATGTCAGATGTTCCATTAATCCGGTTCAGTCTCTACAGCGCAAAAGAGTCATTGTGGTTGGGAATATATTTACAAACAGCAATCAATCTTGTCATTTTGTTTAATGAATCGAACCATCAGATCAGTAGGGGATGATTGGTTGAAATTGGTTGAAAAAAGAGCTGAAGTTGCCATTATTTTTAATCATTTCAAGTTAGACCTCCATGATATTGAGGAGATTGACATTGACATTGCAGGCTTTTGTTTGTGTGTATTTTTTTACTGTTTATATTGTGATATAAGTCTATAAAAACTGTATAATTTAAAAATGAAGAGTTTCGTTGCAAAACGAGATAACCACCGTTTTTTTAATTGTTCAGAAATCGCGTTTTTTTGGTTGTGCATTCCATTTAATTTCAATGCAACTGCAGTTGGTTTGTTTTGATTTAAACCTTCATAACTTAAAAAATACAGCTAAGTAGCACCATAAAACAAAATAATAACATGATAACATAATAATAAACATGTTTTGACAAAAATAAAAAAAAATGGGTTTATCTCGTTTTGCAACAAAACTCTTCATATGTACATTTGCTTAACCTGAATATGAAGAGTTTGGTTCCAAACACAAATAAATCCATTTTGACTATTTTGGGTAAAAAATTATTTATATTTTTTATATGTATATAGCACTTTTGCACAATTGTTAAATGTTTCAAAGCAGCTTTACATGAGTAGATGTAGGGGAGAACACAGAATAATCAATAGATAATATAAGAAGTAGAATACAGCGGCTAAGAATAAACCGTACGAGCGAGCGTAGTAATAATGTAACGTATATAGTAAAGTGCCAAGTTAAGCCAAAGTTGGCTGACTCTCCCGGGGATGAAAAACCCCCTAGGAGAAAAACCCAGTGGGAAAACTCCTAGAAGGACAAAAACCCTTGGGAGAGATTAATACAGTGTTTCCCATACATTGATTTATTTGTGGTGGCCCACCACAGAATCAACACTGGCCCCCACAAATAGAATGTTCATGATTCCCATTTACATTTTTATTTCACTATTTAAAACAGCTTAATTCGGCTTAAAATATAATTTGATATATAATACAGATCAAATACAGATACAGATCAAAGAGTAGAAGTGAAACATTTTTCAGGTGCCAACACTAGATCAAACGCAAACACGACATGATGACGTCACATATATGCTAATTAGCTGGTGACGTCATCACCACCACAGTCTCTCAAAATCCTGTGGGAAACACTGTTAATATATATATATTCATATATATCAGGGGTCTCCAACATGTCGCTCGCGAGCTACTGGTAGCTCTTGTCTTAATTGCAGGTAGCTCGCTCGTGGGTTTATTTATTTATTTATTTTTCTGTGGTTATGGCTCATTTGAATGTCTAGTTAGTGTTACAAGTGCCTGTGGTAGTAAAGACTGGCTGCATGTTTGACGACGCATTGAGCTGTGTAGACCGGCGTATCATATGACATCAGTAATTTAACATGTATGATTCAAAAACAAACAGATAAGTCTGCGCACTCGCGCGGTGGCAACCGGCCAATCCGCGCAACACTGTGAAGCAAGACAAGTGTCTATTAACTCACAAATTTAGGTATTATGTGACACAAGTAGCTCTCGACCACTTTTATTTTTTAGAAAGTAGCTCTCCACTGAAAAAAGGTTGGAGACCACTGATATATGAAGAGTTTCGTTGCAAAACGAGATAAATCCATTTTTTAACATGGATTAATGTTTATTATTATGTTATCATGTTATTATATAGTTTTATGGTGCTACATAGCTGTATTTTTTAAGTTATGAAGGTTCAAATCAAAACAAACCAACTGCAGTTGAATTGAAATTAATTGGGAACGCAACCAAAAACGAGATTTCTGAACAATTAAAAAAACGGTGGTTATCTCGTTTTGCAACGAAACTCTTCATATATAAACACGGTAGGGATAGGAAGCGGGTAAGCGGATTAAACTTTTCTATACCAAGAAATTGACAAGATGAAAACCACAATTTTCTGTTACAAACTTTCACATAGCATCTTATAGTTACAATAACATTAAAAATTAAAATCCATAATTTCTTTTTTAAAGATTTATTTAAAAACTGATTATTTTTTCCATAAAATGCAATAAATCCATGAAAAGCTTTTTTTTCAAAATGCTATAAATCTATTAAATCAATATATAAATGTTCATTTATCTTTGCCATGTTATATTCATTTAGTTGACTAGTAGTATCCACTGATTAAAAAAAATAAACATTAATGGCATTAATCAAAACACTTACTTTGTCATATAAAGAACACTGTCATTCCTGCTGTCATCCGACGTCATCACTGAACTTTTTTGACAAGCGATCGGCTGTAAAATGTTTTGGTCCTGCTCGATTTTCGTTGACTTTGAGTAAAATAATAAAGTTTTTCATAAGATGCCCTGGGGTCAATGTGTTAGCATGACAGAAGCTTGATGCTGTCGTTTGAGAACAAGCAACAGCCGGCATTTTTCCTTCGCCTCTCGCGTAAATTATTTGATTTTGATGGCTAACATTTCCTCCCCACCACAGAAAACCACCACAGGTTTATCAAAGCCATCAAAAGTATTATTTAGTTTTTATTTGTTTGTTGATCAAGAAGTACAAAGTAGATGAGGAAAACTAGAATTCTGTGTGTATTCAATGTGCCGCCATTATTGTTTACAATGCGTGGAATAGTGCGCTGTAATTGATTAAGTGGATTTATTGCATTCTGCAGAGAAGGAGGACTGGCGTTTGTTGCGGTTTGGAAAAAAGGATGAAAAAAATGACATGGCGGATATCAGATTTTGCATAAAATGAAGAATTGATTTTTTTAATACTGACCTGATACAATATGGATTTTGGTGGTAACTAATAAAAAAGCCGTTTTTGGAACTAAACTCTTCATATATTTTGTCTTAACAGAGATGCCTGAAAACAGTCCGATGGACGACAGTCTAAATGATATCACAGATGTAGCTCCCTGCCGCAAACGACGCCATCGTCATCTCCAAAAGCTGGAGTCTGAGGCCAAAAGAGCTGCGCTGGTGCAGAGATCCAGGTATAAACATTGACATTTTCATTCTGATTACATTTCTTATTGCAGTATATCAGTCTGTAATTCACCTGTAATCCTGAAGGGATGTTCTCTAATGCTCAATTTGATACCAATAAACCCCACTTTTGCGCCAATTTTATGCAGTCCTGGCTGCATTGTTCTTTTCAGTTAGAAAGAAGTTGTTTTCCCACATCATGATTATCATCATCCTATTTTGCTATAGATATACAAAAATAGATGTGATTTTCAACTGGAAACCCCATCGGGTTCTCCTTGGCTACTTTAAGTATTAGTAGAAAAATTGCCAGCAGTTCCATAATTGTACACTAAAAATCTCCCGAATGGTTTAGATTTGCATTGAGTAACTTTCTTATTGATGCTACCTGAGGGAGTCAAAGCCTGAGAAAGTGCTAAAATAATCTCACCGTTTAAGAGATGAAACTAAACTTTCCAAGTTTGAAACTGTTCCCGAGTGATTCACTTTTCTTTGTATCTGGTATAATGTGTGTGGTTTGCTTCTACTTGAGGATGCGTGCACGTACATATGTGAGACGTGCTGAGACATGCACCGCTTTATTTACATCTGCATGGTAGACATTTGTTACGTGTTAAAGGAACAGTTCTCCCATCACTCCCGCAACGTTATGTCATTCCAAATAAATCCAGTTTTTGTTCTTTTTTTAGTCTGTGGTCACTATAATCCATCTGATCCCTGCAACATTCATGTTCCATGTTTTTTTCATATTAGGTGTATTGTAATGGTTAAAGCGATACTTTAGCCAAATATTAAAATTATCTCATGGTTTACAAACCCTCAAGCCATCCGAGATACATATGTCCATCAACTTTCAGACAAGCACTTTTTAAGTTATTTTAGGAAATATACTTGCTCTTCCAAGCTTTATCCAGGGTTCCCACAGGTCCTTGAAATCCTTGAAAGTTTGTGAATCTGGGGAAATATTCAAGGCCCTGGGAAGTTTTTGAAGATATACATACATAGATACAGGTCATTGAAAGTGCTTGAATCTATTTTATGCAAGTTTTCTGAAAAAAAAAAAAAATTATTCCCTGTGTAGTGTAGGATAATATCATAAAAATTCAAGACTTTTTAAGCACACGTGTTAAACTGTTCAATTTAAATGCTTATATCTTCTGTATGCGAATGTTGATTTATACCAAAATGTTTTTTTGCATAGTTGTGTTGGACACATGAAAACATCTGGGGTTACGTGTGTAACTGTTGTTCCCTGAGAAGGGAACGAGACGCTGCGTCTCCCTTGCCATACTTCCTGCATCCTTGTAACGCCGTCTTTGGCAATATTTTAGATAGCGATATAATTCCTGGCTCCCGCGTCACCCTGTCTTTGTCGTTAAGCCTCACCATTGGTTGAATTTGATATACAGATTCAGATGCACTTACCCCTGGAGGCGTTCCCATAGTGTCACCGCAGTGACGCAGCACGAGTTCCCTCAAAAGGGAACTGTAACAATGTATCTTAAAAGGTTACACAATGTAATCTTGCTCTCACTTGAAAAGTGTCCCCACATTTAGTCCTTGAATTTGAGGGTATTGGACCTGGAAAGTCCTTGAAAGGTCATTGAATTTAAAGTTAACTAAGGTGTGGGAACCCTGTTTATAATGTTAGAAAACAGGGATCTGGGAACAACTTCCGACTTAAAACCCAAAAAAGTGCATCCATTGTTCACAGAAATTATCCACATGGCTCCAATGGGTTAATAAAAGTCTTCTATGGGTAATCAAACTATAATAAATAGCGTTCATTAACAAGGCCATCTTGGACGAGTGAGTTTTAACTTAGTGAGTGCCTGTTGCCATAGTTACGTTGCGCAGTGACACTCCGAGTCCAAGATGGCGTCATTACCGGAAGCTAGTTATTATAGTTTATAAAGTTTAAACATGGATATTTACAAAATCGCATCGATTACCTTCAGGAGACCTTTATTAACCCATTGGAGTGGATGGATGCACTTTCTTGGGGTTTAAAGTCGCAAGTTGTTCCCTGATCCCGGTTTTCTACCGCTATAAAGCTTGGAAGAACAAGGACATTTACTAAAATAACTCCAAATGTCTTCGTCTAAAAGATAATGTACAGGCGTATCTCGGATTGCTTGCGGTTGAGTAAATTATAAGTCTTAGAATGAGAGTTTGGTTTTGTCCGGCTCTACACAGCAAATGCTCGTCTCTCTTAATGTGGTGACGTCCGTGGGCCCTGCAGTGGTGTATGACAAAACGTTGCCTCGACGCCAAACTGGGTCTGCGGGTACTCGCATGTCAGGTGTTGACCGATAGTTTGCGTTAGACTTTTTTTCTTTCCGCAAACCGATCTCTCCCACAGCTGTAAAAGTTTCCAAACAGTAATAGACGTCTGTGCCGTGGAAAGTGGCTCTGACTTTTTCAGAGAATCATATTGCATATGCCACTTTATATCCTTGGAGAAATCCAGCTGGAGTTCTCCCAGAATTCCCATCATCGTCTCGTTCTCTTACTGGAATGAAACAGGCGCGTGGCGTTGGATGCCTCGACTAATTACAGTTCAGTTTGTGCCTTGGAGAGAGCACAAACGCTTCTTGATCCTAACTATTGGCCTTGTTTTCTGCGGTTTTACATGGCCAGCGGGTTTAAAGAGACAGTTCACCTTCAGATGAAAATGTTATAGTGGGGAAAGTGAATGTTCATCTTTTTGTATGTAAGTGTATCTATCAAAGTGACCTCTCACGTTTTATGAGGTAAATAATGAGTGTGATTTATGCAGTCACTTTCCAAACCAGTGCACGTGTATCGCACCGCCAACGTCTGTAATCTCAAAGCAAATAGCCTTCATTGTCAATTTACGGACCGTGGATGAGCATCACCAATAGCGGCTTCTCAAGCGCAGCCAAAAAACGAGCCCCAGGACAGAGTAGTGCCGCAAAGCATGAAACGCTGGACGCCTGGGATGCAGATGGCAACTGTGTGCCATGACATCTGTTCCAGTAAAGACCATTTTTAAAACATTTCTCAAGCAAAGTCTGAAAAGAATGGAGACAGGTCATTTGTTTATTTGGCTACAGAACATCATGTGTTCACCTTTAATCCATGTGTTTCGCGCTCTTGACTTGCACAAAAGAGGCTTTGGTTTCCGTGGTATGCCTTTCATTAACGTGTCTCCTAACCAGGTCAAAGAAAAGAAAGTCGAAACAATAATAGAAGATTCAGAGGTGCACCAGAATTCGCAATACAACATTTGGGGGCCTAAATAACCATTACAGAAGACAAGATGAAGACAGATGAGAAAGAGAGAGAGAGAGAGAGAGTGAGAGAGACAGTCAGGCAGGCAAAGGGACAAAGATGGATTCATTTAGGCTCTGGTTTACAGACTCCCACAGTCTCCCAACACCTGCCTAGAGATGGAACCAGTACAACATGACAACAGACAACAATCAGCCCCAGTTCGTGTGCATGAATCCAGCAGTCAGTTTGTGTTTTGTTATTTTCTGGGAAAATCTCATGACTTTCCCAAAAGTCAGATGACAAAAAGTAAAACAAATATTTTTCAAATAATTTTAGGATCAGGGAGATTGGATTGTGATGTTGTATTGTCCTCATTTTCATTACTACAATGCATTTTTTTTGTATTACAGTAATAAAATGCTTCCTGTCTGGACACATATTGCATTCGAATCAGCATTATTGCATACGTGAATTTGTATCTTCTCAATTAATAAAAAATATATATTTTTGTAGGGCTGCATAACGATTAATCGCAACTAATCGTTTGCAGAATAAAGTTTATTTATATATATATATACTTAATATATGCATCTATTTTTTCTTACAATTATGCATGCATGTCTGTGTATTTATATATACATAATTATTATACACAATACACACTCATATATGATCTAACCAAGAGCTTTTATTCTGAAAATTATTAGTCGCGATTAATCATTATGCAGCCCTAATAATTAGCATTTATTTGCTTTAAAATAAAAACTATTAAAACAATGTCACAATGCAATAATCTTAAAGAAAATGAAGCCTTTATGCAAAATATTGTGTATTGTGTATAATAATTATGTATATATAAATACACACATATGCATGTATAATTTTAAGAAAAAATGTGTATTTATTAATTATTTATATTTATATACAGTATTATATAAATTATATATAAATATAAAAATGTATATACACATGTAAATATTTCTTAAATATAAATATGCATGTGTGATTATATATAAATTATTATTATACATAATACATATACAGTATAATGTAAACAAAAACTTTTATTCAGCAAACGATTAGTTGCGATTAGTTGTTATGCAGCTGTAGTATATATATATACATTTTTGTATTTATATATAATTAATATTATGTATAAATATTAATGCTAATATGTACATCTATCTTTTTCTTAAAATGATATATACATGTCTGTGTATTATTATACACGATACACACACATATATGATGCAAACAAGAACTTTCATTCTGAAAACGATTAGTCGTGATTAATCATTTATTTGCTATAAAATAAAAAATTTTAAACAATGTCACAATGCAATAATCCTAAAGAAAATGAAGCCTTTATGCAAATTTAATTTCAGATTTTTTTGTTGCTTTTACGACTTAAACATTTCCTGACAGTTTTCATGACACGCATTTTTGTAATAAAACAATATTATCAATTATCTAATAATCTTTTTCATGTTACAAGCTTTAACAAAGATATAAGTTGTTCAATCAAGACAACTTTTCATTGTTTTTATTTATTTGTTCGATTCATGACCAAGCATGTTTGTGTCGTGATGCTAATGTTCGGTTCGTGTAAAATGCTCACATTCTATACATATGCATCAGATGGTTAAGAAACGATCTTATCTCATGGCCAAATGTAAATTACATTGCGAAATACATGGGCTATGATGGCTTGGGTCTGTTCTCCAGCAGTTGCTCTCTATAGGGTAAAGTCTACAATAATCCGGTCTCATATAGCTGTAGTCTGACATTTATGTACAACCCCCTGGAGCGCAATAACGTCTGACCACCCTCTCCTCATTTCTGGGCTTTTTTTTCGGGCTCCTAACCAAATCCAGAGCTTCTCGTCATCCATCAGTAACATTTTAAAAGAAACATAAGAGCTTTTCCCAACCCGCCGACAATTCCCACAGTATGAATCAGAAAGCAAAGATAGTGGGGTACGAGACGGGCGTCCGTGTTCTTACACCGAGGTGCTTTAAAGCTGCCGTGCAGCTTTGCGTTCACCAAACAAACGTGACTTTCTCTTACCTACGGATTTCCTCATGACTCTCTATTCATCATCAAAGCTCTCCCTACAGCACCGAAGAGTTCGGTTGCGTCCAAATGACTTCCATATGGTCGCTGCACAGGAGAAGCCCTTGATCAAGCCACATGTTTACACAGATATTTACATGTGTGTAAATTCAGATGCACTGTTTACAATCTTAGCGCAATCTCACACAAAGATAAGTTTAACAGATGACAATTGTAGTTTTACTTTACGAAGACTTGTTGATTCGTGATGCTTCGGTCGCTTAGATCAGAAACATGGGAGCAAAATGAAATCAGACAAATCAGCTGATCTGATTTCACTGTGTATATGGTAGGAAAGATTCAGGCATCTTTCATCAGGGTTTGAGGTATCGTTCATATTTATAACACAGACTGTGTGGAACCGGCACATCATATACCAGTAATTGTATTCGGCTGTAAGAAGCAACACCAAATATTTCGACACGAAGCATGTGTGTCTAAAATATGAATATTTATGTGTGTTCCCATAGCTTAGTTGGAAGAACAATGTGTTTCCAATGCAAAGGTCATGGGTTCCCCTTATGAAAATTTATCATGTTTTTACTATAGTAAAACAAAAAAAACCATGTTTACCACAAAATAACCATTAACATTGTTAATTTTCTTAAAGGGGCGATTCCTAGGGAGCATATATGAAGAATTCAGATGCAAAAATTAGCATTTGTTATCAAGATCCAATAAAAAAGATTATTAGTCAGTAATTGAAATGCCTTTATTTTCACAAATGTCATTTTATTGTTATTCAGTAGTATTTCAATGGTATTTGACTGTCTTTTGCCACAAAAACAGAAACATTGCAAATGGTAAAAGTCAGAAATCAAAATATTAAAACAAAGAAAGTGAAGCACACAATAGGGGGCGCTGTGTTACATTCAGGTTGTATTCTGATTCAAGTACTTAAAACTTCAGTCCTTCCCGAAAAACATGATTATGCGATCGCATGATTCAATGCATAATCAGCCAAAGTCCGCATATTTTTTGCAGGGGCCGCATTTTTTAAATTTTTTTGCAAGCTCGCGCAGTTCTTTCAAGCTCGCGCAGTTCTTCCAAGCTCGCGCAGTTCTTCCAAGCTCGCGCAGTTCTTGCAAGCTCGCGCAGTTCTTGCAAGCTCGCGCAGTTCTTGCAAGCTCGCGCAGTTTTTGCAAGCTCGCGCAGTTCTTCCAAGCTCGCGCAGTTCTTCCAAGCTCGCGCAGTTCTTCCAAGCTCGCGCAGTTCTTCCAAGCTCGCGCAGTTCTTCCAAGCTCGCGCAGTTCTTGCAAGCTCGCGCAGTTCTTGCATGCTCCCGCAGTTCTTCCAAGCTCGCGCAGTTCTTCCAAGCTCGCGCAGTTCTTCCAAGCTCGCGCAGTTCTTGCAAGCTCGCGCAGTTCTTGCAAGCTCGCGCAGTTCTTGCAAGCTCGCGCAGTTTTTGCAAGCTCGCGCAGTTCTTCCAAGCTCGCGCAGTTCTTCCAAGCTCGCGCAGTTCTTCCAAGCTCGCGCAGTTCTTGCAAGCTCGCGCAGTTTTTGCAAGCTCGCGCAGTTTTTGCAAGCTCATGCAGTTTTTGCAAGCTCCCGCAGTTCTTCCAAGCTTCCGCAGTTCTTCCAAGCTCGCGCAGTTCTTCCAAGCTCGCGCAGTTCTTCCAAGCTCGTGCAGTTCTTCCAAGCTCGCGCAGTTCTTCCAAGCTCGCGCAGTTCTTCCAAGCTCGCGCAGTTCTTGCAAGCTCATGCAGTTTTTGCAAGCTCACGCAGTTTTTGCAAGTTCACACAGTTTTGGCAAGTTCACACAATTTTGGCAAGTTCACGTAATTTCATCGCATAAAATTGCATAAATATCCTGCATATTCCATCGCATTTTTTAAGAAAATTTGCGGCAGGATCAAGGATTTTTGCCCACAACAATCACAAAAAAACTCTGGATTTTTCTGGAAGGACTGTTAAGAGATCCAAGTTAATATGTGATCCATGAGTGTTTTGCAATCGCAGCATATCTTTCTTCAGTCACTCTTCACTGTCCTAAGGTAAAATGCTCAAAAATTCAGTTAGTATCCTAATATATATATATATATATATATATATATATATATTGAAATTAAATTCTCCTGTACGCGTAGGTTGCGCATGCACGTAAATGAGATTGTAGTATGTAGCCCAGGTGTTGCATTAAATTTTGTAACAAAAATCATTTTGCGCATACTATTTTGATTATGAAATTTGCGTCATGCACACAATGCGGACTCTCGCTTATGCGTAAAAATGTAACTATTCTTCTAGCTTTAGAGGACTCGCTGTGGCGTTTAATGGATTCTAACAAAGTAGTATTTCTGAATGGCCTGAAGCCGGGATTAAGCAAATTTGAAGTGAAAGTATTTGACAAACACAAAGAGCATTCGGTCGATATAATTACGTAATTTCGACAGAGGTGGCGTTTAGGGGCTTTTGCATCTGAGCTTTTCATATACAGATAAAAAATTGTATAGGTTGAATACCTTGTAAGTCAGTTTGGATAAAAGCATCCACCATTTTCTTTGCACCTTTTATCTTATAAATGCTACAAATAGGAAAAATTGATCAGTTTCTCTGAAAATAAAGACTCATTAAATTCTCATTAAGATTTCATTTAGTTGTAGTGTGTAGGAGAAATCTGTAGTTTAGCTCTCAGCAGCGTGCTAGCTCATGAACACAAATGGATTTATTAGCAACTGAGCGTGTCGTCTGTTTTTGAAGTACTTTTTTAAAGACTTCCTCTTAAATATGAGTCCTGTGCTGTTGCAGGTCCAGCTAATCTTCAGTGAGCATCTGTTCTGTCCATCGCCTTTTTTACTTCATGTCTCTTAAACAGGAGTGTGAATGCTGAAATTGGTGCTGAGTGAGACCCGAATGTGATTTACACTGATATAAAAACTCTTGAGTTTAACAATACAAGGCCCAGATGTCAAGGTATGCAGGTGTCTGTAACATGGTTTTGTTCTGAACTTTTATAATGTGTGAAATATTACACGTTTATGCGTTTTGCATGTATGCATTTGGCAGACTTGCGGTGCATGCAAGCTCGACATTTTTATCATTTTTGTATTCTCTGTAGTATTCAAACCTATAACTTATGTTAATGCAGTGCTTTACACTGCCATTTAGGTATAGATATCTTTACATTTGTTACATATGTTTATATGCACTCTTTGGTACCAATATGTACTTTCAAGATACTAATATGATCTCTTTAGGTTTACTTTTTGAAAGGACACATATGAACAAATATGAAAGATGGATAAAACAATATGGTGCGTTCCAGATCGTGTCGTGAAATGGTGTGTTTTGTTAATGCACGATGTGCTGAAATCAGTCTTGGCGAGATCAGATCAGATTATCTTAGGCCTTTATATAAAACAGACAAAACGTCCCCGCTGGCTTACAGTGAAGAAACGACCTTTAATTACTCTGTTTCATATTCTCTTTTGTCTCCTGGTTATTTTTTTACAGCTTTCCTCCAAGTGAAAGTTTGGCAGACGCAGGCTGTATTGCAGTTGCATTTATATTTTTCCTGATTGTTGTTATTGTAGTATTTTATAGAGAGACGCACTACATTGTGCCAGAACAGGAGAATAAAGGGTTTGTCCACAGCAGGATCCGCTCAAACGCCATCTTACGCGATTACCGTTGCAGTATTTTATAGGCACACCGCTGGATACAAACCTGTTAGTAATAAGGAAGAGTTTGTTTCCAGGAGAAGGATCTTTAAGAGTGTGTGAATGCTTTACGTGAACGCTGTTAACTTTTAATGAACTCCATTTCCCCTTCACGGTGAGGCTTATTAAAGCTCACAAATATTACTCAGCTTCAGACATGTAAAATAAAATGTCTTTCAATGTAATCATTTTAGTGAAACTTTAAACCTAAAACTGTTTTTTTTATGTGATTTAATTGTTTTCTACCTAAAATCATCTTACATAATGTAAAAAACAGTAAATATTGAGTATTGACTGAGAAAGGTCAAGTGAAAGATTAAATTAATATGAAATCAAACTTTGATGGTCTTAATCTCAATATTAGATTATAAGACGTCAACATGTATTTCAAAGACAGGGTTACATGTAAAGTAGTGATGCATCGGCCGCCGTTATTTATCGGCCGATTTTTGATGAATTTGAAACCATCTGCATATCGGCAAAAGCACGAGAGAGGCCGATACCGATTGTTTATTAATTAACCGCATAAAGGCAATGAGTTGCATGTCTGTTGTTTAATTAAAATGATGTAATGTTCTGGTGTGCACTGTACTTAAGCACCGACAGAAAACCTTTGTTGAGCTGGCTCAAATGTCTTGGACAACAAAAGAAACAGACTGAAATGCTGAATAGCAAAAACCACCTTTGAACATTGTCATGTCTTATTATATTTGTTTTAGCTTAATTTGTGCCTCTCTTATTATGTTGGCCAGTTGAATGTTAATTAGATCCAATCCATGTTCAGTAAAAATAATTTGATGCAGAAATAAACTTGCTAATAGACCAACTGTATAGTATTGTACACAAGTGTTTAAATCGGTATCGGCCCCAAAATGTCTTTCTTACTTAGTGTTTTTGTCTTGTTTTTAGTAAAAATATCTAAAAATTCTTAAATTAAGATGTATTACCTAGAAAAGAAGTCTAGTTTTTAGACAAAAAATATCAAATTTAAGCAAATTTGTGCTTAATGCAAGCAAAAAAAAAAAATCTGCCAATAAAATAAGAAATTTTTTCTTGAATTAAGTGTTTATGAAAAAAGTAAACTTATTCCAAGAAAATTTTTCTTATTCCATTGGCAGATTTTTTTTGCTTGTTTTAAGCATTAATTTACTTAAAGTTTATTATTTTTGTTTTCAAGAAAAAATTGCCTTATAGTATTTTTGTCTTGTTTTCAGTAAAAATATCAAAAAATTCTTAAATTAAGCTGCTTTTTCTTGATGAGCAAAACGACTCAAGAAAATAAGTAGTTTTTAGACCCAAAATATCAAATTTAAGTGATTTTGTGCATAAAACAAGCAAAAAATCTGCCAATGGGGTAAGCAAATTTTTCTTGAATTAGGTGTTTAAGAAAATGTTCAAGATTTTTTTGCTTACCCCATTGGCAGATTTTTTTGCCTGTTTTATTCACAAATTCACTTAAATTCAATATTTTTGATCTAAAAACTACTTATTTTCTTGGGTTGTTTTGCTCATCAAGAAAAAGCATCTTAATTTAAGAATTTTTTGAGATTTTTACTAAAAACAAGATAAAAATACTAAGAATTTTTTTTCTTAACCCGTTAATTGGCGCTGTCCCGTGAGCGGGACACCTACGTTTATTTCAATATTTTCTATGTAAAGGTTAATCTATCACGACAAACTATATATTGTTGGAAAGGTCTAAGAATTTAGTTTTCATATTTCAAAACCTTTTAGCAGTAATAATAATGCAGTAACTGTAATTTATTCATTTGTGACACAAGTATGCAGCAAACCTCACAGCAAACCAGCACAAACCTCAGTTTTTTGACAATTTTATGTATTAAAAATAATACTATATTGCATTTTTATTTATTATAAATAAATGTAAACTGCTTTTAAACAAATGAATATTTTCACCTCCAGACACTTCCCTAAAAAACGTTGAAGTGTCTTCTTTAAAACAAAAAAATACCAAAATTAAAACCAAAATTAGGCTTCTAGACCAAAAAAAGCCAGAGTTATATTAATTTAAAGGTGTATATCTCCTTTTCACCAACTCCCCACTCAAAAAGGGCTTCGCTAGTTAAAGGGTTAAATAATTTTTTGCTGTGAAGTTTTAAATAGAAAAAATCTGAAACTCTTTTGTTATTTTTGAGGGTGATGCTAATGGTCTAATCAGATTCAATGGATTATGCTAAGCTATGCTAAAAGTGGTAGCGCCAGACCCGGAGATCAGCTGAATGGGTTCCAAAACAGTAAAATTCAAATGTTTAGGGCATAGACTGTAAAAAAAGATGGACGATGCCCATTCGCTCTCTTCCATTGGTGAAACGTGAAGCCGTCAGTGTCCCGATACGGCGCTGACATCTTGGGTCTTGAGTCTGTGGAGTAGCTATTTTGGGACCAGTCCTGCGCAGTAGTGAGCAGAAAGTAAAGCCGCGAAAGCAAGGCTCCGCCCTCGCAGAATGCGCATTTCACAGCTGTCAATCATGACGTGAAACCACCGTTTTTATAGTATTAAATAACTAACTAAAAACAAACTTATTTTAAAAACAAACATTTGAATTTACATCAGCGTGATAAAAACTACAGTAATGACAGAAACCAGCTTCGGAAAAAAGATAATTGAAGTGTAAGTAAATTGTTTAGTTGGTCCCATTGAAAAACATGGGGAGGCGGGCTTTATGACCTATACTGGGACCAGTCACTAGGGGGCGATCGAGACGTTTTGGCTTCACTTTTCAGGGCTTGTGCGGCACGCTTGCTCTAGGGGAGCTGGAAAATGAGCCTATTTTCAAAAAAAGCGGAGTGTCCCTTTAAAGGAGGTTATTTTTTTCTTAAATATTAGCTAATGGTAATCATTAAAACGGTTCATCAGTGTATATCGGTGCTTGCTAAGGTTTGTTTTAGGCAAATTTAGTGCTTTACTTATCTCAAGACACATCTGACGATGAGTAAAAAATTCAACATAAATGACAATGATATAAGGACTGAAGTTTCAATAGTTTTGCCTGAACATTGTAAAACATTCACAACACCCTAGCAACCTCATAGGAACACTCTTAAAATGTCTTCAAGCATCTTATCATAACACCTTATTGTAGCAGCATCATAGCAATGAGACATATGTATGTATTATTTATTGATGTGTGTAGATCTCTGCATACTAATGCTTTTACTTAACCATCACGTGCCGGTCATTGTTTGGTGGTTTTCCACAGTTTCAGACACATGATCGTTTCCTGTGTCTCCCGGTCGTGTTTATTTGCATCTGCTTCACTGGTCATCAGTCACGGTCGTTGATTTGGCCAAACACGCTGTTTCCAGCTCACATCTGGCAACGCAGCGAACATCACCTCCATGAATCCAGTCGACAAAACTCCTAGTTTTAATTATTCCAGGACCTGTAAAACAGTCGGGAAATAAAGGTGTTGGAGTGTGTGTACGACATTCTCAGTTCAGCTGCCAACCGCCAGCCAGACGTGCATTACTCAAACTTTCCCATATGAGTTGCATTTCCTCATGAAATCAACACAACCCGTCTCTACCAATGGTTGAACCAACTGGATAGCAGAAGTTTTAGTCTACATGCTGTAATAGTTTAACAATGGGGGTGTAGTTTTAGCAATAGTTTTCCTTAAAGATAAAAAGCTTACAGTAGAAATAAAAATGTTTGGATCGATATTTTTTTGTAGCAAAACTTCTTAAAGGGTTTTCCTTGAACTTATTGTGAACCATTGGACTTTAAGACTTTTTACTGATGGAGCCACTTGGATGTGTGGCGAGCATACTAACCCTTCTGTCCTGTGCATGTATGTTTAATACCAGCCATATTGTCCATGTGTTTTTTAGTGCGCCACCGGACAAGCTTTGCTTAAAAGGCTACATGATCCTCAGCACATCCTGAAATTAACAGGCTTACGGGACCATAAATCTCATTTATTTTCCCTGTGACCTGATTTCTTCTAGTGCTTTGAAAACGCTCTCCGTAGGTCTTCTAGACAAGATCCTGAGGGAATTACTGCAGCTTAACCTTTTTCTTTACTTTATTGCTGAGGAAGCATTGCTTGACGTGCTCATTTCATCACAATATTGTAAGAAATGAAAACTTTACATTTGTGACTTCATACTCTACATTAATAACTTTAAAATAAACTTGCTTTATCACATTTACACGGGGTTTGGAAAGCCCAAGGCTACATTTAAAATCTAGGAAATAAATTGATATCAAGAAATGTTATGTGTATGGTTAGACATTGTCAAATTAATCTTTATTTAAAAAAAATCTCAAATTCTCAAAACTATGCTAGATAACATCAGATTACAGTTCAATTTCTCAGTCGAGCTGTTATGATGATAATATAATATGACCAATTCCAGTGTTAGGGGGCATGCACACCAAAGCTATTACGCTGGTGCCCACATATGTTTTCAATTGTTTCCGATGGAAGCTCTGCGCTTTTTTAAAAAAAGCCAGCAGCTGGCGGTTTTTTTGCGCTAAAAGCAGGCGCTTGGCGTTTTTGTGCGCTTAGCGCAGAGTTAAAAAAATATTCTTCTTTGGGTAAAAAGCTCAGCTTGTCAATGTCACTCACATGGCCGTCCAATAACGGTGAAGGAGGGGCGGGATAAACATCACAACAACCAACTGGCGCACCGTACAACAACTAATGAACAAAGCAGAAGTATCACAGCAACCATGAAAAAAGCTGTCAGTCGGCCTCAAACTTTGGTGTGCACGCCCCCTTAAGGATGTGACATTTTTTATGTCAGATGTTACAATATAATTTTTCAGTGATTGTATTTGTTATCAATATATTGAACCATCTGTTTATATTTTCCTAAACCCCTAATAACAGAGTCCAGACCTAATAAAAATATTAGACTATATTCATGTTTTCTATTTTAGATGAAATATACACATGCTATGGATGTGACAAAAAGGACACCATTTTTGGGAGGCAACATACTTGCATATTAAATGCACAAACCAGGAGCAATAATACCCGACAAATGGAGAAGGGATGGCTCTTCAAAGAACAAATTATATTTATTTTATTTTTCATGTGCGCTTTTATTAAAGGAACAGTATGAAAGAAATTTATATCAATTAATCATAAAATGGCCCTGATATCATTTTCATTTCAATTACAATATTGGTCCAGCCAGGATATTGTCATTTAAAAGATGGAGTTGCAGCCCTCGACTGATGTTTATGTTGTCATGTTGTGTATTGGCCACCAGTTGTGTGATTGCAGTACCAGTTTACGCCACAAGTTTTGTGATTGCAATATCAGTTTTGTCCACAATTATACATACTGTTCCTTTAAGAAGAAACAACTTTACGAATGTGACATTTCTCTGTTTTAGATTGGACAATTTTGGAAGCTGCACTTACCAAATTATGAAAAATAATTTGAACATTTTTTGAAAACTTAAATACAAACCTCGCACTGGACTCTAAAGCTACGTTTACACGACACATTTGTAGTGAAAAATTAAAAGTTTTTCCTTTTGTGTTTATGAACAATTTAGCAAAAACGACTAAAAATGCTTTATAATGCATCCCAAGCCAGTGAAGGGTGATGTTACTTACACTACCAAAGGCCCAAAACTGTAAATTCTGTCATTATTTGAAGGGTTTCGTTGCAAAACGAGATAAATCCATTTTTTTACATTTTTGTCAAAACATGTTTATTATTATGTTATTATTTTGTTTTATGGTGCTACTTAGCTGTATTTTTTAAGTTATGAATGTTTTAAATCAAAACAAACTTAATTGAAAATTGAAATTAATTGGAATGCACAACCAAAAAACGTGATTTCTGAACAATAAAAAAAACGGTGGTTATCTCGTTTTGCAACGAAACTCTTCATTTACTCACTCTCATGTTGTTACAAACCTGTATACATTTCTTTGTTGTGATGAACATTTGAGAAATGTTTGTAACCAAAACGATCACTTAACATCATCGCTTTCACTGATATGCGTTTTTGCCGTTTACATGAAAAGGGTAAAGACGGTGATTTCAGAAACTTGCACTTGAGTTTGAATTTTCGCGACCCAAACGCAGTTGTCGTGTAAACTAACTGCCAAAACTTTCCCGTTTTTAGTTGAAAACGTTGTTGTGTAAACGGCCCCTTAGGGGGCGTGCAGACCCAAAACTTTTAAATGCGCCATTTAAAAATGGCAGGCGGATACCGACTGTGGGCCCTTGCCAATGTTTCTTCGCCTAAGCGCTTTGATTACTATGATACTTCTGCTTTGTTTATCAGTCAGTTGGTTGTTGTGGTATTTCTCCTGCCCCCCTCCACTGTGATTGGACGGTTGCCTGAGAAGTGACATCGACGAGCTGAGCGTTTCACCCGTTTCACAATTTTTTTTAACTCTCGGTGCTCAGCGCAAACAAAACCTGCCAGCCGCTGGTGTTTTTGAAAAGCGTTGTGCCTTCATTGGAAACAATCGAAAACCTAAACGCTTTGGTGTGCATGCGATCCATTATCCATGAGATCCATTATATTTTATGGTTCAAACCTTTTGGTAAAAACTTTTTTCATGGCAAGATGGACATTTGCACGGAATTGCCGATTTTGTAGTAGAAAAATGCAAAAAGATTGTCACCAGGTCTAAGACTTTTGTACCCCACCATATACCAGAACCTACTTCAGAAAGTTAAAGTTTCTATGTCAACAGTGACAACTTCATCGTCCACATCTGCAACCTACAAAATCAGTAAATATGTGATACTAAAACCTCATGACATTTAATTGATTGTGAAGGGTGCTTTATGACGGTGAAGTGTGCAACATTTGGACTTTTATGGGGTAGCGTGCCTCAGGCGGCATCATGTTTGACTGGGTCACTGTAATCAAGCAGCAGTAAGAATTTACTTCAGTGTCATGACTTATAATGGGCTCTGCTATGTATTTAACCTTTCACCTTCGGTTGACGGTTGTTCATTCACTTTGTAATTTTAGAGAGAAGCCGACAGAAGAGGCCAAAGCAGAAACGAGCAGAACTCCAAATGTCCAACCGAGACCAGCCGTGACTCCGGCTGTACCTGATCCAGATGATCTGTTTGAAGATTTCTGACCTTCTGCAAATCATGATAACACTGACTTTTTTAAACTTAAGTAATAAAATTATACATTTTAAACTATTTTTTACAATAAATATGAATACATTTTTACTATAAAGAGCCGAAAATGAAGAGTAAAATAAGGCTATTTTATCTGTAAATTGTGTTTAAGTACATGTAATAAATGCAAGTAAAGTCTTTTTCATTTATTTTATGAGTGAATTTGTGGTATTTGTGAATGTTGTTGTATATATTGGGTTTGAGATTAGTACGTATGACTTACCCCATGCACCCCATTTGTTTTTTGGACATGAATTTTAGTATTCACAATTATGAATTAAGTGAAAAATGTAAACTATAGAGAAACAAAAATGGGTTTTGCACAGCCATCCTAGAGAAGAACAGATTTGGTTCCTCAGAGAACCTTGTAAAAAAAGCATTTTTTGTCAAATCAACATATGAAGAGTTTCGTTGCAAAACGAGATAACCACCGTTTTTTTATTGTTCAGAAATCTCGTTTTTTGGTTGTGCATTCCAATTAATTTAAATTCAACTGCAGTTGGTTTGTTTTGATTTAAACCTTCATAACTTAAAAAATACAGCTAAGTAGCGCCATAAAACAAAATAATAACATGATAACATAATAATAAACATGTTTTGACAAAAATGTTAAAAAATGGATTTATCTCGTTTTGCAACGAAACTCTTCATATTTTTATATTGCTCTTAACAAATGAACAATTTCAGCTTGTTTTTCTAAGTGATGTCAACTTCTCAAAAGTCAAAACTTAAAATGGTAAGTTGAATTGACTTGAAAAACCAAGACTTGCACATCATGCTGCATTTTTCGACAGTGTGGATGTTAAAGATACTTTTTGGAACCATACAGCGCAACAAAGTTTAAAGGGGTAGTTCACCCAAAAATAAAAATGTTGTCATCATTTACTCACCCTCATGTTGTTACAAACCTGTATGAATTTCTTTGTTCTGATGTACACAAAGGAAGATATTTTGAGAATGTTCGTAACCGTCTTGTTTTTAGTAAAAATATCTAAAACTTCTTAAATTAAGATGCGTTTTCTTGATTAGCAAAACGGCCCAAGAAAATAAGTCTAGTGTTTAGACCAAAAATATCAAATTTAAGTGATTTTGTGCATAAAACAAGCAAAAAAGTCAATGGGGTAAGAAAAAAAATCTTGAACATTTTTCTTAAACACTAAATTCAAGAAAAATTTGCTTACCCCATTGGCAGATTTTTTTACTTGTTTTATGCACATAAAGTCACTTAAAGTTGATATTTTTTGTCTAAAAACTAGACTTTTTTGGGGGTTGTTTTGCTCATCAAGAAAAAGCATCTTAATTTAAGAATTTTTAGATATTTTTACTGAAAACGACAAAAATACTAAGAATTTTTTTTCTTGAAAATCATTTTTTGCAGTGTGACTGCTCATCCGAGGGGCGCTAATTCAAAATAAGTGTTCGGAGTGTCATGTGTGCGGTTCCTTTTTCCAAAATGTGTGTTCTGCGCGTCGAGAGATCCTGTGTGCCTCACGTGTCTTGTCAAAATAAGTGCGTGCCGCACACGCGTCAAAACCGTTTATGATAAAAGAGACGCTAACGTTCACAAAAACACGCAAGACACTCCCTTAACACTAAACTCTGATTAGGCATGAGATTATGCGAGTATCTGGCAAACGTGAGCGTCTCTTTTATCATAAACCCTTTAGACGCATCTGCAGCAGGCACTTATTTTGACAAGACACGTGATGCACACACAATCTCTCAAAGCGCAGAACACATATTTTAAAAAAGGAACCACACACATGATGGGCTACATACATGTTGTGACGAACTTCGCACGAGTGCCACTGATCAAAAGCCTTTTAACTTGCATAGTAGGATAAAATAATACTATGTAAGTCAATGGGGCTTTTGATAGGTTTGGTTACAAACATTGCTCAAAATATCTTCCTTTGTGTTCATCAAAACAAAGAAATTCATACAACTTTGCTTTTTTGGTGAGCTATCCCTTTAAGGAACCTTTATGTGGCTGTAGTAACTCTGGATTAGACACCTCTTGACTTGGCCCAGTAAGCAACCACCTAGACTCATAGCAACCCACAATAATAATGTGACTGGACGCACCTCATTACTGTAGGTACTTACCAAGGCCACAGACAATATATATATATATATTTATATAAGATGCACAGTTTATGTTTAAATCGCCTACAAAATATGTGTTTGAGATAAAAGATAACGGTACCTTCTCCCCCCATGTAAAAACTCAGGCAAGCTCCTGTAAGCATGCAGGGTTGGCCAGGTCACATTTAAAGACTAATTTGGTCACCTTCACACCCCTTAATAACCTTGTTACTCTATCATCACCTTCCCGTGGTCTGATTATCAGTGCGCACTCGCAGATGCTGACCCGCAGATGCGCTTTTACGCACGACCACGCGTCCCGAAGCTGCGAGGGTTTTGTGCTTGAAATCTGTACGATGAGTGCTTCTTTCATTTGGGAACTGTATGAAACGCTTTGTTAAGATGATACGCGCGTTTTACTTTGATATTACTGCAAACCGTTTTGCGCGCTCATAAGTTAGCGGTCTCGTATACTGTAGGCTGCTCATGAATTGTCTTTAAACACCGAATAAGCCGCTCGCTCGTGCTCGTTTGGTCTGTGATGCAAGACTAAAGATTCAGAGAAGCATCACAGCTGTTCTTGTGCAGGAATGGATCAGATTCGTTTTGGGTGGGCACTCTCTGCTCCTCCTATGGTAACTGACGAAATCGTGGGTGGACATGCCATTTGAACTTGCTGCCGGCTCATGTCTCCGTTCTTTTCGTTGGCACCAGTGGAAGTAAAAGCACTGAGGTTGTTCACTGGTGCTGGAGCATCAGAGATACTTGCCCGTTTTTGCAGGAACCTCCTAAATTTGGGGAAGCCGAAGTTAAGATTGTCTGCTGGGCAAACATAACAATACAGTAAGTATTATTATTGTACCTCTTTGTTGTGCTGCCTTTTGTTTAATTTCATATGATGATCATTTATTGCACTTTATATATACAGTAGCCTACATCGCATCTTAGTGATCTTTATTATTGAATGATCTCAATACTTTACATTTATTAAAAATATTTACCTCAAAGCATCTCTTTGTTTCTTAGTTGAGCTCGTGGTCACCTCAACCCTTTGTTATAACATTACAATGCTGATGCGTTTGGCATGACTGTATGACATTATTATCTTATCTTATTGTCTATTTAATGACCATACTGCCTTTTACGAGGAGAACTGATATCAATGGTGCCAGTATTTAGATAAGCTTTGGATTGCTTGTAGATTAGCTTTATATTCAATTAGGTTTGCTCTCATCATTGCAAGATATTTGATGTATCGCTCTCTAGTGTTTAATGGTGTGTATTATATGCTACAAGGGTGTGTATAGACACTGTCAGTCCACAGCTGTCACACAAAGATCTTCCACCATTAATTGATCAGAGATCTTATTCTTGTAACATTAATGGGACCTTTATTGTGTTTTACTTAACTATGAATGAAGCATTCATGAACATGCCTTACAGGAAGAGTCATGCTTTATTAAAGCGATAGATAATGTTCATTTGTGAGGGGAGACAAATACTGGGTTGTTTTAATCCATTGTTGGGAAAAATATGGTTTGAACAGAGATAAACTTCATATTCAACCCAACCATAGTGCAAAAAATAGAAAAGGGGTGTTTCAAGATTGGAACAAAAACAGCCTGAGCCCACATTTAGGACTGCAATGTAATCATCTTATTTCTTTACAGATTGGAGATGTTATTGGACATTAAACACATCCTCTGGTTAGTCTGTGTCTGCAGTGCTGTGTCTCAGGATGGTGAGTTTTTATCCACTTCTTTCAAATGAATATGTGTTAGACCTTTTATAGCTTTAATCTGAGTAATCAATGTAAACTGACCTCCAATCAGTTAAGACTTTTTGTCTACTAAATCATGTTTATAGCTAATGACATCGAGGAGGATGACAAGTACTGCCTGCTATATTTGAATGTTTTATCACAGTTTTAAGGGGTGGTTCCCCAGACAGTTATTATTTTAAACCAGGACTAGGCCTTAGTTTAATTAAGACTTTTTAAGATGTCAAATAAATCTTTGCTGTCCCCAAAGTATGTATGTTAAGTATAAGCTCAAAATACCATATAGATAATTTATTATCATATTTAAATTTGCCATTTTGGGGTGTGTCCTTTAAAATGCAAATGAGCTTATCTCTGCACTAAATGGCAGGGCTGTGGTTGGATAGTGCAGATTAAGGGGCGGTATTATCCCCTTCTAACATCACAGGGGGAGCCAAATTTTAATGAGCTATTTTTTCACATGCTTGCAGAGAATGGTTTACCAAAACTAAGTTACTGGGTTGATATTTTTTTACATTTTCTAGGTTGATAGAAGCACTGGGGACCCAATTATAGCACTTAAACAAAAAGTCAGATTTTCATGATATGTCCCCTTTAACAAACATGCCTTACTAAAAACATTACTTTTGTGTATTTTGCTGCAAAACAAAGGGCACTGATGTATTTTAAAATGTCGGGGCAAGTTGTTTTCAGTTTGGACAGCTCTTACATTTATTTTAGTCTAGGACTAGTCTAATCCTTGTCCGGGAAACCGCCCCTAAATCACTTAAAGGTACAGTGTGTAATTTTTAGAAGGATATCTTGACAGAAATGCAAAGTAATATACAAAACCATATTATGGGGGGTGTATAATGACCTTTTATAATGAACCGTAATGTGTTTATTACCTTAGAATGAGACATTTTTATCTACATACACCGAGGGTCCCCTTACATGGAAGTCGCCATTTTGTGCCACCATGTTTCTACAGAAGCCCTTAATGGACTAAGTGTTTTTACTAAGTTGTCTCCGACGATGGCATGTTTGTCTGGTGTCGGCTACCGTAGATTCTCTATACGGACTACCGGCACATCCGGGAACTTGACTGTAAATTTCGTCACCGCCCCTTTTTGGGGGATAAAAAAGCAGCCCTTTCATTGGCTTCCATTCAAAAAAGCGGAACAAAGCAACGTTTTTACACAGCCGGCAGGTGTAAATAACTTATGAAATCACTCAGATTAAACATGTCGAGTATTTATCTGTCCACCCTGCTTGCCATAGAGCCCGAAAGATACATTAACACATTTAATTTTGTCAATATAAAAACATGTCTCTTTCATTCTCACAGCGTCAAATTTGTGTAATAACGCCATCCAGTGATTGCTGGAAAAATCGCTAAGCCAGTTAGTTGTATGACTCGACGGAAAAGTGCACTCATTACTCTAAATATAAAGACATAATAAATAAATACGAAGTAACTTTCAAATACGAAGTAAAATCATTCACTTGCTTCCCTGTTGACTCGATGATGAGGTACGAGTAAATGTCCGGGTAAGACACCTCTGGCCAATAGGGAGCGTTGTTACACAAATTTGATGCTGGCAGAATGAAAGAGACATGTTTTTATATTGACCAAATAAAATGTGTTAATGTATCTTTCGCGCTCTATGGCAGGCAGGGTGGACAGATAATTACTCAACATGTTTAATCTGAGTGATTTCATAAGTTATTTACGCCTGCCGGCTGTGTACGAAGGTTGCTTTGTTCCGCCACTTTGAATGGAAGCCAATGGAAGGTCCAGCCTGATTTCCCCCAAAAGTGGGCGTGAACCTGTTCAGAGACATTCTATAACGTTGCCCCGGTTGTGCGTAAATGTTTCTAAAAAGCGAGGTGGACTGAGCCATTGTTGCAATTCGCAACCTCACCACTAGATGCCGCTAAAATTTACACACTGCACCTTTAAATGTCCCATGAAATAAAAATAAAGGTTTTGCATTACACTCTCCCCTACACTAAAAATGGGTTATTTTGACCCAGCATTGGATCAAAAACCAGCCACTGGGTTAAATAATCCCAGAAAATAATGGGTTGGGTTGTTTAGAGTGTAATAACACTTGCATGTGAATTTCAATATCAAACATCAAATCATAGTTTTATCATTGTGTTGTAAAGAATAAAGACATTATTGGTGATTAAAAAAAAGAAACACACCCTTTAAAAAGGACATATCATGAAAATCTGACTTTTTCTATGTTTAAGTGCTATAATTGGGTCCCCAGTGCTTCTATGAACTTAGAAAATGTGAAAATCTGGCTCCCCTTGTGATGTCAGAAGGGGATCTTATTATAATAATACCACCCCTTAATCTGCCCTATCCAACCACGGCGCTGCCATTTAGTGCAGAGATCAGCTCATTTGAATTTTAAAGGACACACCCAAAAACGGTGACTCTCATTTGAGTCTCTATCGTCACACAGACGCTCATTAAGCAATTCTGTTCAGTGTCAATGCTTATAAATGTCAAATTGTACTCACATTTATAGGAACACCCACAAAGATCACTGTTGTTGAGTTCGGTGTCGCTCTGGGACTGTAACGCTGTTGTGTTTTACGACTGTTTGTAAAAGCTTACAAAAGAAGATCTGCCTCTGAGATCATATGATGTGTCTGTAAACAAATGCCAGCTGTGCAAAGCATCCATCAACTTTCTTTCTTCACAGACCCAGCACGTAGGATGAGGGTGGAGAAAAGTCCGCCGGTTCGGGGGTCCTTGGCGGAGCAGGTGGTCCTGCCCTGCCATTTCTCCATCCTACCTCAACCCACTGGCACTCACAGCACCCCCGCAGCATCCACGCCATCCCATCAGGACCAACTCCGTATCAAGTGGACTAAAGTCGATGGGGAAAAGGAAATCATTGTAGTGGTGGCCAAGAATGGGTACATCAAGATCGCGCCAGAATTCAATGGAAGGGTATCGGTGCCCAGCCACCCGGAGGATGTGGGCGACGCGTCTCTGACCATCGGGAAGCTCAGGGCCAGTGATGCAGGGGACTTCCGCTGTGAGGTTATTCGTGGCATTGAGGACACTCAAGCTTTGGTCACCCTGGGTGTCAGCGGTTAGTGTTTCTTTGCACATAATACAACAAAGTTTGAATATTATTTTATGGGTATAGGCTAAAATGACTGTACCTTTTTAAAGATGTCATCAAGTTTTTCTTTTGTAACGCCCACTTTTCACAATCCAATCAATTCCCAATAGAGTCCTGACCTACATTTCCACTCGTTCAATATTTAGTTCTCTCCAAAATACGTCACAATACAGAGGTACAATGCTTGGCGAATGTTCCCATTGGCAAAAGCATTCATCAACGCATGTCAGATGTGCTGCGCTCGTACTCTTGTTGTAAGCACATATGATGATGTCATTAGTTAGAGAAGCCAAAACGGATCGGTGTCCCGGTGAGGAGAAAAGAGGGAATAGATTTTTCCATAGTGTCTGGAAAATAACTTTCAGAGTTTGGAATCGTGTCAAACTGTCAACAAGGCCTTATTGTGTTTTAAAATATTAGCCGGGAATAATTAATTATTTGTATTTTTTATTTCTTTAATAGGGGGAAGAGATGTGGGGGAAAATAGTTTGTAGTTCTTAGAAACGAAGGTTTGAAGGAATCATAACTTTTCTATACATTTCGAAACTGACATATATATTAAATGTATGCTTTAAACATCTGGCACTGTGTTGATAACTACAAAAAAATATTTCTACTCCGGTGACAGTAATGCACTTATAATAAAGTAATGGGGCAATGCAATAAAAGTTAAAATAAACAGTTTTGAAACTATACCACAAGACCTAAACATTACTTGAGTTAACATATACAACATTCCACTGTAAATCTCTGAAACTAACCACAATTTTTGCATTAAACTACAACTTAAAGGGATAGTTCACCCAAAAATAAAAATCATCATTTACTCACCCTCAAGTTGTTCCAAATCTGTGATTGTAATATAATTGTAACAAAGCTGATATGGGGCACCATTGACTTCCATAGTAAAAGTGAATGGTGCCCCAGAACTGTTTAGTTATTAAAGGACAAGTTCCGTATTTTACACTTAAAGCCCTGTTTTCAGATTGTTTATGATGAAATAGAACGGTTTTGACTGAAATTTGGACATATGATGCTGGCCCGAGAAGTTTCGGGTGTTTCTTGTATCACCTCCCACCTCTATAATGGCTCTATAGGTGCACTGGAAAAATCCTTCCTAAAATGCATTAAACTTTCATTTCCAAGATGTGAAACTCAGCGAGTGGTCAGGGGTGTTCACTGATATGCTCACACAAAAATCGCTGCAAAAGACGCATTCCAACAGGTTTTATTGTAGTTTTTGTCCAACTCCATTGACTTGTATTAGATGTGCTGTGAGGTACGGTATTACTCCGCGCCGGGAACTTTGTTTGTATTCTTGCAATTGGCAAAGGCGGATTATCACCACCACCTGGGCTGGAGTGTCTATTATTCAAGCTCTCGGCGGAAGAATGTACAGCTGTAAGGTGTTTGGAAAAATAGGTCCACAAGTTTACAACGAATGCTAAAACACCTGTTGGCAAGCATCCTTTGCAGCGATTTTATCAGTGAACACCCTTGAACACTCGCTGAGTTTCACGTCTTTGTAAACGAAAGTTTAATGCATTTCAGGAAGGATTGTTCCAGTGCACCATTAAACCCATTGTAGAGGTGGGAGGTGAAACACAAACACCCTAAAATTCTCGGGGCAGCGGCATATGTCGAAATTTCAGTCCAAACTGTTCTATTTCATCATAAACAATCTGAAAACATGGCTTTAAGTGTTAAATACCAAACTAGTCCTTTAACATTCTTCAAAATATCTTTCTTTGTGTTCAACAAAACAAAGTAATTTATTTTTGGGTGAACTGTCCCTTTAAGGGACAATGCAAAAGATCTGTCTCAGGTTTACTACCATAAGTTATTCAGTACATGCATGAGTTCAGCTGGCTCAGGTGTGCAGTTGGAGTGTTATAGGCGTTTAGAGAGCCGCGTGCCGTCCTGCCAAATACACTCAATGCTCTTTGTTGGGTCTGGGCAGCGTTGATTGGTACTCAAGAGAAGCGGCGTGCCGACAACACGCTGCCATCCCAGCGAGAAAAGAGTTTTCAGAAACTGCTGCTGCTCGGCCAGAAACATTGCTAATGTACCTCAAAAAAGGCTGGAGATATCCATATAAGGAGATATAACCGAGCCAGACTGCATGGTATGTTTAAGGGTTTGGCAAATCAAATTCATTTACTCACTTAAATCCTAAAAAGAGCAAAAACGAAAATGAATTTTTTACCAAACCAATACTAAAGACCCTTGTCTGTGAAACTAGTGGTTTGGCAGACAAAAGCTTTATACTCTTAAAAATAAAGGTGCTTGGTACATTTTTGGCTGAATGGTTTCATTAAGAACAAAAAAGGTTGAAAAAATAGTGTAAAAAATGGTTCTTCGAAGAACTTTGAACTAAATTGTACTTTAACCTCCTTAGACCCGAGCTTTGGTTTGGCTTGCATTTTAGATTTCTTCCAGCTATTTGGGTTTAGGAAGAACCAATAAATATAATAACCAAATATTTTTCTTTGAACATGAAGCAGTGTAATTGTCCACGTTTGTGTACAACAGATTCCAGTTACACAGAATTCAATATTATGGTGAAAACAACAAAAAATTTGATGTCCACGTATGTGGACACACCAGGTCTTAGGAGGTCAAGTAACCAAAATGTCACCATGGACCACAAAACCAGCCATAAGTGTTAATTTTAGCTTCATGAAAAATCTTTTTGGCTTTAAAAAATCAATCATTTTGACCCATCCAATGTATTGTTGGCTATTGCTTCAACTTATGACTGGTTTTGTGGTCACAAATGGTTCCTCTATTGCATTGCTTTTTAGATATTTGTAACTTTTATAGCATGGTGCAATGTCAAGGCCATGGGTTTGAAATAATCTCAGGAAACACACAAACTGATACGTTTATACCTTGCGCTATAAGCTGCTTCAGATAAAATGCATTAAAGGTGCAGTGTGTAAATTTTAGTGGCATCTAGTGGTGAGGTTGGGAATTGCAACCAATGGCTCAGTTAACTGCTCACCCATCGCATTTAAAACGCATAGAGAATCTACGGTAGCTGCCACCAGACAAACATGTCATCTTCGGAGACAACTTTGTAAAAAAAAGTTAAGGGCTTCTGTAGAAACATGGCGGCACAAAATGGTGACTTCCATGTTAGGGGACCTTCGGTATGTAGATAAAAATGTCTCATTCTAAGGTAATAAACACATAAGGGTTCATTATAAAAGGTCTTTATACACCCCTGATAATATAGTTTTGTATATTATTTTGCATTTCTATCAAGAGAGCCTTCTAAAAATTACACACTGCACCTTTAAAGTAAATGAGTTAAAACAGTGATATAAAAGGTTTGGATTGGATGAAAGTGCTGTGCAATGCTGTAAAAGTGATTGTTATTCTAATCGTCGTCTGTTTTGGACACAACAGATCCCCAAACAGCTCAACAATACAATGATCTTTCAATTTTGCCACACAATGGCTTCATGTTGTGCCAATTTCAGTGGCCTGTACAAAGGCAGCCCTCAAATCTAGCAAATTAGGATGGAAACGCTGTAGAAGTCCTTTATGTTTAAACCAAATCTTTAGTGAACATGTGATCCCAAATTCGAAAAGATCAGAAATCTAACGTCCTAGAAAGACTATATAATAGTTTAATCCTTTACATCTGCGTTCACCATAGGTCACATTTAATCCATGCCATGTTTTGATGGGATTTTGAAGCATTTATCACAAAAACAAGCTGTCACTGGGGCACATAAAGGTCCTAATATGTACCATTTATGTATACAGACACTGTACGTATACATTTGGTTCCATTATCTACCTGTGAGGTACTAATATGCACTGTTTAGGTGCAAATGTACTTTTTGGTACTGCACCAGTAGGGACCATTTTTTTTTGACAATATATTATTTAAAGTAAGCTTCATTTATTGCTTTTGGTTTAAAAATATTAACTTTGTTATTTCCCTTCTGTTTCTCATCCATCTTCACAGGTGTTGTATTTCATTATCGTGCCAACAGCAGTCGTTACACATTAGATTTCGAAAGCGCCAAGCAGACCTGCACCGATGTGGGCGCGACCATTGCCACCGTTGAGCAGCTATATGCGGCTTACGAGGACGGGTTCGACCAGTGCGACGCCGGCTGGCTGGCGGACCAAACTGTCAGGTGAATTTTTAAGCCACACACGATCTGATCTCTTGTGTTGTGAGGTTAACTTGCCATCATTACTGTTGATATGACAACCGCCTCTCGGATTGTTCCCGGCAGATACCCGATAACAAGGCCAAGGGAAGGTTGCCATGGAGATATGATAATGAAGCCAGGAGTTAAAACATATGGAATCAGAGATCCAACAGAAACGTATGATGTGTACTGCTATGCTGGGACACTTCAGGGTAAGTTTAGATTTAGATACTGAGAAAATGCAGTCTGATATGATATGGCGACTGTGGCTCTCTGCCTTGTTATCTACAAAGAGAGATGAGTTTTAATATAACCTGTTTATTAATATTAAACCTTAGACTAAACTGAAATGGTCTTTATTAACTCCTAAAAATACTACAAATAATGGCTTTCAAGAAAAAATTTACTTAGTATTTTTGTCTAGTTTTCAGTAAAAATATCTAAAAATGATTAAATTAAGATGCTTTTTTCTTGATGAGCAAAATGACTTAGGAACGTAAGTCTAGTTTTTAGACCAAAAATATCAAATTTAAGAGATTTTGTGCATAAAACATCAAAAAAAATCTGCGAATGATTTTTTTTTTTTTATTTAGTGTTTAAGACAAATGTTCAAGATTTTTTGCTTACCCCATTGGCAGATTTTTCTGCTTGTTTTATGCACAAAATCACTTACATTTGATATTTTTGGTCTAAAATCTAGACTTATTTTCTTGGGTCGTTTGCTCATCAAGAAAAAGCATCTTAATGCAAGAATTTTTAGATATTTTTACTGAAAACAAGACAAAAATACTAAGTAAATTTTTTTCTTGAAAATCATTTTTTGCAGTATAAGCTTGAAAGCAACATTTATCTTGTATTAAATCTTTAAGGCTTGTTCATATTTTTGGACTTTGTAAATTATTTGTTTCTATGGCAATGCTCATAATACAAAAATAGATCCGTTTGTGGATTTATTTGAGCTCAGCTTACCATTTAATACACTAATATGCACAAAAATACTTGATAAAATATATCATTTAACATCACCTACATTTGTTAACATGAACTAACAATGAACAAACAGCATTTATAAATTTTTATTTTATATTAATTTCAACATTAGTACTAAAACATTGTATCTGTTACGATTAGTTATTGGACAACGTAATAACATAAACAAAAGATAAGTGTATCGGTATTAACTAGCATTATTACATGGCTCGTTGGAATGCTGCTTGATTCTGATTGGCCAGTCACCACATTTACAAGTTTGTTATTCCCAGATAAACTAATAACCGGTAGCCCGGATGCTGTAAATAATTTTGACAGGTACAGTTCAATATTACCGAAAAATGAAATATAAATATATATTTTATAATATATGACATCATAGGGCGGTTTCCCAGACAGGGCTTATCGTTGTCCCAGACTAAAATACATATTTGAGCTGCCTTAATTTAAAATCACTTTTTACTAACATATTTTAACATCAGTGCCATTGTTTTGTCTCAAGATGCACACCAGTAATGTTTTTGTAAGGTTTGTTGGTAAAAACTACTTAAATGTCCTAAATAACTAAGGCCTAGTCTTGGATTAATCTAAACCCTGTCTGGAAAACTGCCCCTATGATTAAACCAGTCTTATCTTGAAACCGAAAGTAAAAGGGTTTCCTGGCGAAAGGTCTCTATTTGTTAAAAATGAGCTCATAAAATATTTTAAATCAATATTTAATGCTCCTTATCCATGAGGTAAATAGCCGTGTAATAATTAGGAAAATGTAACAGGCATCCCTTAGTACATTATCCCGTACTTAACAAAGATTAACCAAGTATTGTTCATTGTTAGTTCATGTTAGCGAATGTTAATGATGATGTTATTGTATGTGTGACCTCAGGTGAAGTGTTCTTCGCTCCTGGTGATGCTAAGATGACTCTAGATGAAGCCAGAGAGGCGTGTGAGAGAGAGGATGCAGTTTTGGCATCTCCAGGTCATTTGCACGCAGCCTGGAGGGAAGGCATGGACCGCTGCGACTACGGCTGGCTGTCTGACGGCAGCGCGCGCTATCCTGTCTCTGTACCCAGAATGAAGTGCGGCAAAGGACAACTGGGCGTAAGGACTTTGTATCGCCACCTCAACCAGACAGGATTTCCATTACCGAGTCAAAAGCTTAAAGCTTTTTGCTTTAAAGGTAAGGTATACCTAAATTTACTTATTCATCTTAATTGATATTTAAAAGATAGTTCTAACTTTTAAATCTGATTGGATGAGCCAAATTTAAAGTTTTAAAATAAAATACAGTACTGTATAAATACAGGAGAATATGAAATTAAAGGTGCAATGTGGAAGAATATAATATACATAACTATATTATCAGTGGTGTAAAAAAAGACCTTACATAATGAAATGTATTGTTTTTATTACCTTACAATGAGGTAATAAACAGCGCATACATAGCACATTCTCTCCCTACGATTTCTGTACATTGACGTGTTTGTCATGTGGTGACTACCGTAGCTTCACTATGCGTTTCGAAAAAAAGGGGTGAGCCGTGGACTGAGCTGTTGGTTGCAATTCACAGCCTCAACACTAGATGTCACTAAAAGTCTCACATTGCACCTTTAAAGTGTAATTTACAATCGTGCATAGGTTCTACGCGTAGGCTATGCGTAGGCTTTGCGTAGCCATGCACATTCCTATTATGCGGACTGCAGGCACAAGTTTGCGGCGCAGAAGTATGAAAACCGACGCATAGCACAACAAAAGTTTCGCACAACTATAATGAGCCCTTAAAAGTCTAAAATTGTCAAAAAAATGCAGAAAAACCCATATGGCTTAAAATTGGCATAGTTTATCCAAATTTGAAAATTGTTGACGTATTTTTGTAGGCCAACTTGGAAGTTGGCTTCACATGGGTTCCCTTGACAAAAAGTCAATAGGATTTTTCCATAAGCTTTTGGATTATCTAAAAAAAAGTTTATGATATTCACACGTTTTGTCCATCAAGATATAATCTTCACAAATGAACACAACTTTTATGAATTTTAAGTCTAAATTGATTAAGTAGAAACTAAAAGCTTACTACAACACATTCGCTTGACTAGTATGTCATCACCACTAAGCTTCCGACAATTTTTTCATATTTTAAAAAAAATTTGAACACCTATGTGCTGATAAGGAAATGCTCCGTGAATAATCTTTTTTTCGGGAATTGTGCCACCTGTTTGTTTATTTTCTTTTTCAAATTTGCACTTATTTAGCGATCAATACATTGCATATTCATGTTAGTGTACCGATCAGTGTATTAAATAATAATCAAATATGGCGGCACATCTATAACCTCGAATCTCACTTATTCCTGTGGGTCTCGTGACTAGTTGTGGTATGTAGGGCTGTCATACTTATGAAATTTGGCTGACGGTAATTGTCTAATAAATTGTGACCATTATGACAATTCATTTCCATGTTTTAGGGCTTTGACGTTTAATTTTTTTTTTTTTGTTCGTCAATGAATTCATTATTTAAATGAAATATTTTGCAAGGTTTACCTGACAGTACACATATTTAAAATCATTTATTTAATGAATATATCTTTTTAAAAACAAAACAAAAAAACATCCAGAAATTTGTAATTGCTGCTTTGGAAATGTATGTTTTACGTGGCAATTCATACTGCCTATCAAAGTTTTGCAGCATTTCTTTAAATGCTGTTTTTCCACTGTATTAAATGGCTTTGGAATGTATCGCATTACATTGTCAGTCAAGGAGCGCCATTAGATACGGTCTCATTTATACAGACGCTGCAGCTCCCCCTTGTGTTTTTTAGAGAGATATGCAATCATTGCGGTGATCTGAAATCATCGCAATGAGGTCAAACAATCGCGATGAGATGATTATTTAATCATTGTGACAGCCCTAGTCGTATGTGTGTTTCATCGTGATATGCAGGAACAAATTAGATTCAAAGTTATTACTCTTGCCTCCATATTTGAATTTTACCGCAACTGGTATCTGTATGTTGCCATGGATAAGCAACATCTTGATTGCTATAAGCTCAAAATATTTTTTTCTCACACCATCTAAGATGTCATGTTAGGTTGAGGAAGTATTTTTATATTGGGTGAAATCAATTTGATTTATAGATATGAAAACATTATTTGGTATTGTTTTATGTTAAAAGAAATATGTTTCAGGAGATTTTTCTCACAGCATTATTTTGTCAGATAGGGAGGTGTCTGTTTAGCTGTGATATCATAACAGATGTGAGTTACAGGCTCAATGCAGACCTTTCCCCCATTTAAACGAGCTGGGTGGAAACAAGTTTTTCTCTCCTGGGCATCCTCAGATTTCAACCCCTCAGCTGCTAAACGTCTACCCTGAGTCTCGCTCAAATCTGTGCCTTAACATGACAAATTTACTGACCCTTTTTCTGGTCAGCGCGTGACTACGGCCTTTGAACCCTGTAACTGTCCTGCTGGGGTTTGTTTAAACACGCTGTCTGCACAACCTCAGAAGCAAAATGGAAACAGGCCACACAAAATCAGCAGTTGACGTGCTTTTAATCCGATTTTACATCAAGTATCTCCTGTTCGCCCCCGTCTCGGGGGAATTCGTGGCTTTCCTGTTACCAGCGGCCTGTTTCATGAAACGGGTCTTGAAGCACTTCACTTAAATGAGCTTTTACCGCAGAGTACCGCAAAACAAACAAAATCACTCGGGGTAGGCCAGAGAAAAAGAGCGGAAGGCAAGAGTGCCCCTCTATCATATACAAACAAGGACTTGTGGGGGGACGCAGTGCTGTTTCGAAAACACTGGGAGTTTATGAGGGGAAAAAAGATGCCTTGTGTTTTAAATCAGTAATGACTGTCGAGAAAAGAGGACACATCCCTAATGTATAACAGCTGGCTGGCTGTCAAAATACTGAGCCCGAGACTATTAGACAGAAATGGTTTGCCTCTATAGTTTTGTCGTGAGGTCCTATGGTTCGAAGATGGAGGTATGGATTAAGAAAGGGAAAATATAAAGTGAAAGAAAGTAAAGTAAGTCTGGGAATGATGGAGAGAGGATAGAGAAAGAGAGGGTGTGGACCTTTGTCTACCCAAAATGCTCTGCATATCTTAAGCATTATTCAGTTTTTAAGACACAGAAGGACAACGAATGAGCAAACGCGATAAACAGCCGTAAACAGAGAACAATTAAAGTTTTCATTATCGTTGCACACAGCATCTCAACACTTACTCGTGTTAATTGCTAAAATATGTACGGTGAGGTCCAAACGTCTGGACCAGATTGAACATTTGGAAATAAAGTTTGGGAATTTTGGTGTAGAACGAAAAAGTCTGCACTTTGTCCAGGCCGCCAATCACATATAAGCAAATTTATGACACTTAACTTTGGCGCCATGCTTTCCTTACTGCCCTTACTGTGTTTGGTACGGTAAGATAGACGATACCAAATAATAAAATAAATGAAACCAAATACTGATATTTTGATGTTCGAATGGTACATTTTTATTAAACTTTTTTTTTTACCAGAATTCATTTTACTTGTGTTCCCAAGCTTTTAAATCTCACCGTGTATGTTCCAAGTATTGATATAAGAGTGTTGTGCAGCCGATGGCCGACTGCCATGCATGATGTCATGAATGGGTTTGCTGTAGTGTTGAGATCTTTGGAAAGCCATCAACAGGTCTGTGAGAGCCCAGCAGCTATACGTGCATGAACAAAAATGAGTTAACATTATAGTCTCCTTAACTCAGTGCTTCTCAAACTGGGGGCGCGAGATGGTCCCAGGGGGCCCCAGTTTTATAAATACATTAATTTATCATAAATTCTGTTTAGTTAAACCTCAGAAAAATAAGGCACAGCACTATCATTTAATATGTTTATTCTAAGTTTGAGATTGTTTCATGTCATAAATTTAGTTTGGGGGGAAGAGAAGCGATGTACCCTATACATGGGAGGGGGCACACGCCAAAAAGTTTGAGAACCACTGCCTTACTGGACCAAATTAAAACCGGTCGATAAAAGAGTTTTTATGCACGTGAACAGCAGTTTTAAGGATTTGATTTATCATTCGTGAGAAACCGACGACTTTCAAACTCGCTTTCCAAAACCTTGATTATATTTAAGAATATTTACCTACGCGACAGAGTCAAAACAATTGGTCGGAAGAAATGCGATCTAGCCAAAAAAGCTTTGGAAAGGAAACTAGAGTTTCAAAACAGATATAAACTGTCAAGCTTTACCCTGTCATAGCACGTCATTTTCCTAAAATAACTCATTACGAGCCAAAATATCCAAAGAAATGCTTAGACTGTTTTGCTATTGTTGGCATTTTGAAGATTTCCATGACTCGATTATCTTGACTGTACTGGCAGTGATTAGACTTAACGCAGTCAACGTTAAAACACGGCTTGCTCCCTTTTTTGGATAAACTACTGTACCGTTTTCTTATTTTAGTCGACTTATCACAGTATATTGTGTAGAGATTATGAGTCTCGGCTCGTTTAAAACATTACGCTGACTGTTCAAGATTTGAACCAACCAAGTTGGAATTTGGGTAAAACTTTCTGTTTGGTTTGTGATGCTAATTGATTAGGTTTATTAGGCACAGTTTTCCTCAAAATGTAACATCTTTCCACCTTTCAATTTCTTTCAGCGAGGGAACCCACAACTGTACCCACAACTGTCTCCACATTTGTGCCCACCACAGCTCTGATCCCCGAAACCCTTCCCATCTCCATCGTAAAGGAGACACCGACTCAGACCCATGATTTCACAGAAGAGCCGCCATCCATGTTCTCAACAAGCATGGCTCCACGTGACACAGTCACCACTTTAAAAGCTGTCACAGTTGCACCGTCTGAAAATGAGGAAAGTTGGGATGTGACAACACCACTCAGTGACTATGAAGATAAAGATGGCTCTGTGGTACAGTCAGTACCTTTATCTCCTTATTCAGATTCACCATTCGCTAGTCAGTTACCTAGTCAGCCCACCACAGGGGATGAACCATTGGACACTCCTAATGTGGAATTCAGTGGCTCTGAGGCAAGCAGCGGAGACGTGGACACTCCTGTGATTGAGCTTTCTACCATGCCAGGGTTTGTCAGTGAGCCAGAAAGACCAGCCATCGTTTATAAAGAGAACATAACCACCGCAGACAACACGACTGAAGAAGACCTGCTCATTCCAGCATCCACCACGATAGTGCCAGGTTTGAATGAAGAAGTCGTCCATCCTGAGTTTGTCGAACCGACGTCAGCCGTCGACCTTCCTCTAAGCACAGAGAAGCAGGATCCATTTCTGAATGTCTTATTTTTGGACATTTTCAAGGCAAATCACACAGGTAAGATTTCGTAGACATCACGTTTTCAGTACAACAAAATAGGTCATCATCACTGATGTGTCTAGGCAAGGAAATGATAAAAACTAATCCTAAACTTCATCCTTTTGATTTTTGCTGCACTATTGTTCCCCTGTGATTGTTGTTGGTCCAAAGCAGCATGTTGTAAATGACGGACTGATTTTAGGAAACGGTAAGATAAAAATGAGTGAGGTCAGGCTTGGCTGTGTCCAACTGCCCACTGCTGTCAAGCAAACATCAGACCTGGATCTTGCATAGATGGCTGGTTTGTGCCAAATCTTTATATAAACCATAAATAAAGGAATGCCAGAGGTTCTGCCCGCATCCAGAGAAGAAGGGAAACCGGCCTTCCATGCTTTCCCAGGACCTTAATTGACTCCCAGTGTTGCTGGAGTGAGAGATGATGTTGATAAACTTCTGTAAATAGATGCAGTTGGTGTTCCTGTCTTGTAGGTCCAGTAAATCTACATTAATCGGTTGACCCATTTAAACCATTTGATACGGTTAAAGGGGCATTTTGCTCTTGTTAAACATCAGGGCCGTCGACTGTGAGAAAGACGGGGAGAACGTAGCTCTTGAAGCCACAGACAAATACCTCCAGGGTCAAATGGCAAAGCCCCTTAAAACATCAATCAGCGGTGTAATCACACTGAGTTAATTACTTTCCCTTACTTCAGCCAGTCTGCAGATCAGGTTACCATGTTACGTGCGTGTGCACCACGGGAAAAACTATTATTGAAGATCTGTGTTCAATACAGCCAATAGTTGGGTTTCCATCCAAATGTGGAGCGAATCTTCAAAATTTGCAAAAAAAGGAAAACAAACAAATGCGCATTAGGTGCGTTTCCATCAAGTTGTTCGAGCAAATGATGGTGGTATTGGTAACCTAGTAACAAACAGTAAATAAAACAAGGCATGGGACAGCATTTAGTTACAATTGGGCAAGTAATACATTTACTAGCAGTCAACCTTATAATTGCCAAACTGAATGCATAATGCAAGGGCATTATGCATCGTCGAGACCCATATATGGAAAAAAGACAACATCAGCTGATACAGCTAGTCGATCAGTCACGTGGGTTTATTCACATTAACCCATTTTCGCATAAGTCAAAAACCACCTCAAGGGAGTGTAATACTTTTTTGCAAATTAAGAAATTTGGCATTTCTATCACACATTTGTGATGCGATACTTCAAAATGTGCATAAAATCAGGGTGATGGAAACCCAGCTAATGTGCCAGTAGCTGGAATCACTTTAGTTCGAAATTAAAGTTTCAAAATGAAAAAGGTTTTTAGACTGACATTTTATTAATATTATACCATATTTTGCAATATAAAAACTTTTTGACTTTATGGTCTCTTTGGGATGTATCACTAAATGGAATATGGAATAAGACATATTTCCTTCAAAGCTATAAAGTTTGCCAATCATGGCAGTTTCTAAGCTATTAAAAGTTAATAAAATACTTAGTTTAAATTTGTTTGCATTATGTCATTTCTCTGTTCTGATTCCAATTGTAGATGTTCTAAAATTCATCGAAGAACCAGGGAGCTTTCCCCAAGTACCTCTTGCATCTGGTGAAAATGAGTCTCCTCTGGCCAGCGGAGATGTCGAGACAACTTCTGTTAACATCACTCCAGAACTAAGTTTCATCAATGGAAAATACGAGCTGACTTTGAAACCGGACACTGAACAAACTCAGGAGGCTAGAGGAGACCAGTTTGATACCGCTATCCCACCAACAGAAAAAACCCTCCATGATTACGAGATAGACGTGACTACAGAGGAGGCGGAGAGCATCACATCTGAGATTGAGGAATCTGTCTCAACGGAGGGAAGCCCATTCGATCCCCATATCACAACGACAGAAAGCTCTAAAATTATACCCGAGACAGAGTCACTCCTATATACAACCAAATCCCCAACCCATGAGAAGTCCTCAGAGGCTGCAACAGTTAGCATGCCAATGTCTGAAGGTGGTTCCGGTATGCGGCCAGATGATGATGAAGATCTTAATACCACAGAAGGTTCTGCGGATGATGTGTTCCCAACAAGGAAATTTCAAGGTCCAGATGTAGTGGCTACTGATGAGACAGAAATTGGTGAACCGGAAAAGACTACAGAGAAATTTAACGTAGAGTGCTTCACTAAGGGACCTTCTCCCACATTTCAAAGTAATGCAGAACCATCAGAAGCTGGCGCTGTTGATGTAAAAAAGCACCCAGATGCAGAAGATTTTGAGGGATCGACTTCAGCTGAAGAAGATGGCTCAGGACAAGATTTATATCCAACTGACGAAGTGAAAGATCCAACATCATCACCAGCTTCTACTCTTTCTTCTCATAGCTTCACAATTAGCACTGTTACTGAAGTGCAACAACAACCTATTAGTTTGGCCATGTCCACTACAGAACCCAGTGTGGTATTGTCTCCTGAAATAGAGGGAGTCTCCGAAGAAGGTTCTGCCTTTACCAACGAATCTCAGAGCGAAAACAAGGAGACAACTAGTCGTTTGTTAGTGCCTGAAATCGAAAATTACACAACCAGCATTTTCACTATTACTGAGGACATGGGCTCTGGCGATCGGCCGGGCGAAGTGTTCACAAAGGATCCTCTCCTTGCTTCTACTGCTGCGTCTCTTCCTATTCAACAAACTGAAGAAACAAAGATCGCCACAACTGATGATGATAAAAAAGGACTTGAGGGTTCTGGAGAAGACATGACATTGTTGAGTTTTGGTTCTACTCAAACACAGACGACACCCATGTTGTCAACCCTAAGTTCAGTGACCGCAATCCCAACTGATGCTCCTGAAGCAATTTCCTCACAGGAAACGGTTCTTATCCAAGCAGTACCTTCAGGAGAGACAACTACCTCAGTAGAGACTTCAGAGGATATTACAAGCTCAGGGCAGACACCAGAGGAGGAGGAGGCAAACACCTTAGTGCAGGCATCAGAGGAGAAAACAACTACAGTGAAGACACCAGAGGAGACAACAACCACAGTGAAGACACCAGAGGAGAAGGAGGCAAACACCTCAGTACAGACTTCAGAGGATACTACAGGCTCAGGGCAGACACCAGAAGAGGAGGAGGCAAACACCTCAGTGCAGGCATCAGAGGAGACAACAACCACAGTGAAGACACCAGAGGAGACAACAACCACAGTGAAGACACCAGATGAGACAAGCACCTCAGTTAAGGCATCAAATGAGACAGACACCCTAGTGCGGACTACAGAGGAGACAAAAACCTCAGTGATGACACCAGAGGAGACAGACACGTTAGTGGAGTCGTCAGGATCAGAGGCGACAGAAACCTTCGTGAAGATGTCAGAAGAGACCACCACCTCGATGCGGACTTTAGAGGAGACAACTGCCTCAGTGCAGGCATCAGAGGAGACAACAACCACAGTAAAGACACCAGAGGAGACAACAACCAGAGTGAAGACACCAGATGAGACAAGCACCTCAGTTAAGGCATCAAATGAGACAGACACCCTAGTGCGGACTACAGAGGAGACAAAAACCTCAGTGATGACACCAGAGGAGACAGACACGTTAGTGGAGTCGTCAGGATCAGAGGCGACAGAAACCTTCGTGAAGATGTCAGAAGAGACCACCACCTCAATGCAGACTTTAGAGGACACAACAACCTCAGTGAAGATGTCAGAAGAGACAACCACCTCAATGCAAACTTTAGAAGAGACAACAACCACTGTGAAGACATTAGAAGAGACAAACAAGTTAGAGGAGACTTCAGAGGAGACAAAATCAGAAATAGCCTCAGTTCCACCATCAGATGAGACAAAAACCTTGGAGCAGACTTCAGAAGACACAACAACGTTAGTGCAGACTTCAGAGGACACAACAACCTCAGTGAAGACACCAGAGGAGACAAACATGTTAGACGAGACGTCAGAAGAGACAATCACCAAGATGCAGACGTTAGAGGAGACAACATCATCACTGCCCCCTTCAGAGGAGGCAACAGCCTCAGTGAAGACATCAGAGGAGACAAAACAAGATGATTACTCCACAGAGAAACCTCTCACATCATCTATTCCAGTTTCCAGTCCTTCCATCGCAGATGTTTCTGAAGGACTGCTTGAATCCGTCCAGATCTTGGATGAAAAAGTGGTTACAGAAGACCTCACTACCATCAAATCTCCAACAACCGTGCCATTCACAGAAGATTTAGATTATGAAAATGCAGGAGGTCCTTCCATGGTAGAGTCACAACCACAACCAAGAAAAGAGCTTACCACAAGTCAACCAGAGTCTTGGACTGATGTCAGCTACACTTTAGAGAGCAGCAGTGTTGATTTACAAGGTACAGTATCACATAATCTTATTAAATTTCATTTCTAGTATAGGAAATCTTTACCACAGTTCTCATTCTGAGGTTTACTAAAATAATACTGTAAATGTCTGCTTCTTATTTCAGACCTCCAGCATTGCTCGGTCAATATGTGTGAAAATGGTGGAACTTGCTACTCTATTGACAGAGGAAACTTTTGCGTCTGCATGCTGGGATTTAGCGGAGGACATTGTGAAATTGGTGCGTAGAGAAAATTATCAAAATTTAGTGACACTATTTAGCCCACTGCTGCTTATATAACATGCATGTATTCTTATTTAACTGCAGACATTGATGAATGCCAGACAAACCCTTGCCATAATGGAGCTACTTGCATTGATGGGCCAAACTCCTTTTCATGTGTCTGTCTGCCCAGCTATTTTGGAGCTCTCTGTGAACAAGGTATGAAATCATTTCTAATACAGAATAAAGTGGGATAATATGAGTCAAAACACAATACTGCTATAGGCCTGCTGGCAACATGGACAATAAGTTGTATCACAGACAGAACAGCAGTACTATCTGCAAGTTATACATCTTCAAATTCACAACTTCTCTATAAGCTGGCGGAAAAAAAAACTGAGACTTATGCGTCTCATCAGTGGAGCCGGCTCGGTGATTGGTTGTGAATGGCCATCACCTGCTTTCAGATGGTGCAGCATTTGCTACACGGAGCCGTGTTTCACTGAAGGCTGGGCAAAACCGTGTTCATAATCGTGGAAGATCATCTCTGATTGTGAACGCGATTTTGCTTAGCTTCTCTGTGGGGTGCGGCTTTGTGTGGTGGATGCCGTTCCATCTGAAGGCGGGTGATGACGATTTGCTACTAGTCACTGAAACGGCTTTACTGATGATACACGCATGAGAATTGCAGGGCGATTTTTTGCCCAGCTCTACTTCTCTAACATTATTCTCAAATGAGAAAAGAAGGACCAAGTGAAGTGATCTGTGGTGTGTTTATTAACACAGAAAAATGACGCCTACTTTGCATACTGTTGTTTTTACAGCAGTGTTGCAACTGCCATTATAAATGGGTGTAATATTTTTTGGTTGCTCTCCTAATGTAATAAAGGCCCTGATTTACATTTTAATATATATTTCAACTGAAAGTTTTGTGTTTTGACTCATATATTTAAATGTGAATATAGAAATATATAGTTTTTGCAAAAATATTTGAAGAGCTCAGATGCGAAAGCTGCTTAATGCCACCTCCATCAAAAACTGATAATGATATTGACTGAATGCTCAGCAAATACTTTCACTTCAAATCTGCTTAATCCTGGCCTCAGGCCATTCAGAAATATTGCGTTGTTGGCGTTACATTTTCAGCAAAGTCCTCTAAGTGCACAGAAGAAGAATTGAATGAACAGTGGAGCACGTACGTCAAAGTGCTAGAGTTTTTTAACTGGTTAAAGGAGGTTTAACGAATATATTAGTAGTAAATTTCTGAGCCTTTTACCTTTATTCAGAAAGGACAGTGAATACTGGACTGGAAAAAAATGAAGAACAGATTTTTGCATGCACTGAGTGGGTTTTGCAGCGAAAGACCATACATTTTGTCAAATATCAATGACATGCCTTAAGTGACATTTGTGAAAAAAATGCATTTCATTTACTGACAAATAATAAAGGAAAGATCCACACAGCGAAGAGCTCCCTATTTACATGATTTTATTTAGTGACGTTTTGTCTTAGTTAGTCTGATGAAGAGCCATAAAGACCCGAAACATCACTAAACGTCACTAACAGCATTTTATGAGTAAAATATAAATAACAAGACAGGTAACAATGAGAACCAGACAGGAGAACATATAACATCAAACAATAACCAACCAAGAACAAGAGAACACAAGGAATTTTTATACAGAGGTGGGAAATGAACTAGGACCAATAAAACAAAAGAACTACAATAGACTACAAAACATAAGAATTTCAAAATAAGAGACCTGGACAGGGGAAACAGGGAAGACAGGACTGTGACATGTTTTATCCTAAGATGTTTAAGTGTTATGGTAATACTCTGGAAACTAAACTATAAACTCTGTGTTCTTTAGACTATAAAATGTAAAGAAATGGTTCTCTTAAGAAGCTTTAACTGAATGTTTTTTCTATGGCATCGCTGTGAAGAACCATATGTAGTATTTTTTAAATTTGTGTAGGATAAAAGAAAATCCTATGTTAGTTGCAAAATCACATACATGTGCATATGCAAAATATATTTGATGTGGACTGAGAGCCTCATTTTACTGTCAGTGCCCATTGTCCATCTAAAATGCATGTATAGCCTTTGAATTACTTTAAAGAACTTCAAACATGGGAACATCCCTTTGGACCTTCTATTGTGGCTTGTATTATGACAAATAACCCTTTATAAAGAGAGAAGAGAAAATATTAAGTAACGTTTTTCACATGGCTGTGGATATTGCGCAGTGTTTGAGGATAATGAAGTCCAGTCGCTCTGCTGTGATGACGTACAGTATGGCAGGACTGTCTGGGACTAATTTTGACTGGGTTTCTTGGCCCGTCTTGGTTGTTCACTCTCTGAAAGGTGATGGCCCCCTTATTCATAGAGCCCCCGCAAGGGTCTTCTCCATGACAGCATCTGAAATCTTTTAATACATCACTGTGTCAAACTCCAGACCTCTTGAAGGGTCCATAATCTCTACGCCACTTTGGGAATTTTGTAGAAACTCCCATACGCACGCCTCCATCTCATTCAGGGTAATTCTTGTGACAGGACTCTAGTTTTCCACAATGAAAGTAATCGGAGGACTTGCGTATGTGAGCCATCTTGGAAAATTGCTTTGTGAAGAGCGCTATTAACCTTCTCAGGACTAGACGTTTATGCTCACTAGGGTGTTGGTCCCTAAATGGATTGGTTCCAGCTTCATCCAAATATTGCTGACATTAGTCAGCAGAGCTAATCTTCTCCACACACATGCATAAACATTACCTCTGAGAACATCTGTTTTCTCAGGCTTCAAATTCAGAAGATCAGAACAGCAGAACTCGGTTCTGTAGTTATCTTCAGTAAGTTTTTGTTGCGTCATTGAACATTTAAACAATACCTTACAACATAGTTAAACATTTAAACATAGTTTACCACATGTAGTTTACTACAGTCAGAGGATTAAATCAGTTGACCAACCTCAACCACATACACAGGTTCTACTGAAGGTTCTTCACAGTGATGCCATATAGAAGAACCATTTTTGGTTCCCCAAAGAACTATTCAGTCAAAGGTTCTTAGAAGGAAACAGAAAGGTTCTTCACATATGAAAGTTTCTTTATGAAAGCATACTGTTTAGCCCACAATGGTTCTTACAAAAGGGAGGAACAACAGCTCTTTGATTTATGAGAGAGTACATGAGAAGTCTAAAGAAGAGTACAAGAGAAGTAATAAGTCCAAATCCATTACTTTATGAAATAATGTGATGAATATTAATAAAATAAATTCTAAATAATGCCAGCCAGGTAAAAAAAACAGCCATTGGGTTAAATAAACCCAGAAAACCCCCATATTTCACCCAGCCATGGGTTAAAACAACCTAGCATTTTGGGCTTAAACATCCCAGCATGGATTAATTTATAACCCAAAGTTTGGGTTTGTCCTTTTTTTGACAACCCAGCATTTTTTTTTAAAAAGGTATTGGGTCAAAAAAGGGACGAACCCAACCCGTTGGTCTGTGGTTTGACCTATGCTGGGTTGTTTCAACCCAGAATGCTGGGTTGTTTTGGCCCATTGTTGGGTCAAATAGAAACATTTTCTGGGTTTATTTATTCCAGTGGTGCTTAAACCCTTGGGGATTGTGAGATGGTGCCAAGTAGGGATGGACGATATATCGGCTGACATATCGTTATCGGCCGATAACTGCTTATTTTAATATTATCGGTCTGATAGCAAAATGAGGCCGATAAATGAGAGCCGATAAATGATGGATTATTTTGGTTTGTTGAACCACTTCACTTGCTCATTGCTGGCCATGTGAAGTTTTGATTGGTGCTTTCTGTGACATAGCACAAAGATAACACGTGTTGCGGGCTTAAGAAGAGTATACTAGTCTAGCGTAAAGACAAGATGTCCGCGGTCTGGGAGTTTTTCATTATGAAAATAATATGAATATTTATCAGCCTATATATATATCGGTTATCGGCCCCCAAATATAAAGAGTTATCGGTTATCGGTCAAAATTTCCATATCGGTGCATCCCTAGTGCCAAGGGGGCCCCATTTTTATGAAATTTTATAAAATACATACATTGATCATACATTATGTATCGTTTAAAGGGACACTCCACTTTTTTTGGAAGGTAGGCTCATTTTCCGGCTCCCCTGTAGTTGAACATTTGATTTTTACCGTTTTGGAATCCATTCAGCCGATCTCTGGGTCTGGCGCTAGCACTTTTAGCATAGCTTAGCATAATCCATTGAATCTGATTAGACCATTATCATCGGCCTAAAAAATAACCAAAGACTTTCGATATTTTTCAGACGAAAAATTAAAAGATGCGATTTTCCAGGCAGATATGGAAAATATCAAGGACTTTGCTGCCGTAACATGGCTGCAGGAGGCGCAATGATATTATGCAGTGCCCAAAAATTTTCCGGCACTGATTAATATCATTGAGCCTGCTGTTTTAAATAGGAAAAGTATCTAAACTCTTTGGTTATTTTTAGCATGATGCTAATGGTCTAATCAGACTCAATGGACCACGCCAAGCCACGCCAAAAGTGCCAGCGCCAGACCCGGAGATCGGCTGAATGAATTCCAAAACTGCAAAAATCAAATGTTTAACTCTAGGGGAGCTGGAAAATTAACATATTTTCAAAATAGTGGAGTGTCCCTTTAATATGTTTTGTTTGAGATTGTTTTGTCATAAATTTTCTTGGGGGTTTATTCCTTTTTAAAACAATGCTGGGTTGAAAATAACTTTTTTTTTGCATAATTCACACATTCAGGTTGATATCTGATGCTTTAAATTGGGTATTACTGTATTGTATTATGGTTATTTTGCAAAAAAAAAGTATAAGTACGTGTTAATCATCAGGTCATTGCAAAGCATTCAAGCATTTTACCCCATCAGTCAGAAATCTAATGTAATTCTGAATTACAACCTGATAAAAGATATATTATACTACTATCTACATTGCACTCCTAATCTCAGATATCTAGAACAAATTTGGACCCTTTGTTTGAAAACATTAGCAATTTACTTTACAGTTTACAGCACTTGACTTCTCTGCGCATTGACGTCCATTAACTGCTATAATGAGAGCAATTCTGCTGTAATAAGGATCTACTGGATATTGAGGGCAAAGGACAAAAGAGGCTTTAAATGAGAGCAATCAGTGAAAGAAAACAGAACTGTGGGTCGTGCGTCTGAAATGATTTACTTGGCCTCTTTCACTGCTGTTTTCTTTCCACCCTCATTAGATGTCATTGTTTGCATTTAGCTTTCACACTGAGAGCCGGGGTCTCTGGGGGGCTTCGGTCCAAGCATAATGTTGATGATCTTCATTGTATGTCGTCAAATGAAAAGTTCTCAGAACCAGGTTAACCCGATTATTGCCGGAGCTCAGAACAGACGCGCTTCTGTGTGTCCGCGATACAGACCGCAACAACCCATTTATACTCGATCTGAAAGACTTCGTTTATGGAAAATGCAGAAGAAAATGGCTTACGTTTGTGCTTTATTTACAAAAAGACTTTCTTAGTGTCTACACTAAAGTGTTTTTTTATATATATATATATGTGACCATGTCTGTGAAATCCAGGCTGGTAAATGCAAAACGAAGTGGAGATATAAGCTCTGATATTATCTTCCTCTTTGCATCCTTGCTATATGCATTCTTGTTTATCTATGTCATTTAATTTATGCATCCAAATTTTCAGATACCCAACATTGCGACTACGGCTGGTCCAAGTTTCAGAGTCACTGCTATAAGTACTTTACACAGCGGCGTACATGGGAAGCGGCAGAGAGAGAGTGCCGTATTCAGGGTGGACATCTCACCAGCGTCCTATCTCAGGAGGAGCAGACCTTTGTAAATCGTAAGTTTACCATTTAAAGGTGCAGTGTGTAGATTTCAGCAGCATCTAGCTGTGAGATTGTGAATTGCAACCAACAGTTTAGTCCACCGTTCACCGAAATGCATAGAGAAGCTACGGTAGTCACCACAGGACAAACATGTTTAGTGACAAAATACAGTAGTGACAAAACGCGTGCTACACCAGTTTGTCCGTTAAGGGCTACTGTAGAAACATGGTGGCACAAAATGGCGTCTTTCGTGTAAGGGGACCCGCAGTGTATGGAGAGAAAAACTGCTTATTCTAAGATAATAAACACAAAACAGTTCATAATGTAAGGTCTTTATACACATAATATTGCATTTCTGTCATTAGATGCTTCTAAAAGTTACACACTGCACCTTTAAACAACCACATCCAATGTGATATTCGGAAACGTCACTATTGCTTGTGCTATTAGTGGCTCAATCAAACCCCCAAGTATGATACTTAATGATTTACATTTATGCATTTGACAGACGCTTGTATCTAAAGCGACTTACAGTGCATTGCAAGGTATACATTTGTATCAGTATAGTATCAAACCCATGACCTTTTGCGGTGCGCAAGCAATGCTCAGTGGGGTGCAAAACCAGCAGCCGGTCTTTAGGACAGATTGAACGATGCTTTAGTCATGTTGCGAAAGCTTGACGTTGATCTTGACTCTAAACTAAACAAACCTCCCCTCAGCTGCTTGAGGCACTAAAGCGATTTGTTTGCGTCACGCAATTTCCCGCTATTACCACTTCAGCCAGGTTATCTAGAAAGGCCACTTCAAATGATGCTCCATCAACTTACTTTAAGTAGCTTAATTACATTAATTATAATGATTAAACATCTATTAAATAAGATTCAAAGTTGATTTTTCTGGCATTCAGTGCAAGAATTAAACACTAATTTACTTTGTTATTTTTTTCTTGCTAGGTTTGGGACATGACTACCAGTGGATTGGGCTAAATGATAAAATGTTTGATAATGATTTCCGCTGGACCGACAGAAACCCTATGGTAAGACTAAATTCATTTTCAACCTTATTATCTTCATTCCATAGGTGCACACCTGTGATGCAGGTGATGGCCAGGTGCAGGTGTTTTGATCTAGAGTCTACAGTAAGCACACTGTGTCTGTGTGCTGTAATGACTAACAAACGGTTATTTGTTGTAAACCAAGCACAGCAAAAAATGACTTTCTTACTTAGTATTTTTGTCTTGTTTTTAGTACAAATATCTAAAAATTCTTCAGCGAAAATAAGTCTAGTTTTTAGACAAAAAAATATACAATTTAAGTGAATTTGTGCTTTAAACGAGCAAAAAAAAACCTCCCAATGTGGTAAGGAATTTTTTGTGAATATTTCTAGAATTAAGAAAATTTTTGAAAGTTTTTTTTACCCTATTGGTAGATTTTTTTTGCTTGTTTAAAGCACAAATTCACTTAAATTTAAACAAAAATTTGGTAATTTTGCTCATCGAGAAAGATATTTGTACTTAAAACAAGACAAAAATACTAAGCAAGAAAGTCATGTGAGCTTATATGATTCAGATCATGTTTCTTGCTGTAGTTTACAGGTATCTATCAGTCTGAGTTATACCAAATACAGTTTTGTGACCACAAAACCAGTCACAAGGGTACATATTTTTAATTGAGATTAATACATAATCTAAAAGCAGAATTGAAAAATAAATTGAAATAAGCTTTCCATTGATGTATGGTTTGTTAGTGGACATAATAATATTTGGCCGAGATACAACTATTTAAAAATGTGGAATCTGATGGTGCAAAAAATCTAAAAATTCTTATATTAAGATGTATTTTTTTTGATGAGCGAAACGACCCAAGAAAATAAGTCTAGTTTTTAGACCAAAAATATAACATTTAAGTGATTTTGTGCATAAAACAAGCAAAAAATCTGCCAATGTGGTAAGCAAAAAATCTTGAACATTTTTCTTAAACACTATATTCAAGAAAAAAATCAAGAATTTTTTTCTTACCCAATTGGCAGATTTTTTGCTTGTTTTATGCACTTAAAATCACTTAATCATTTAAATTTGATATTTTTTGTCTGGGAGCTGGACTTGTTTTCTTGGGTCGTTTTGCTCATCAAGAAAAAGCATCTTAATTTAAGAATTTTTAGATATTTTTAGAACATTTTTTTCTTGAAAATCATTAATACATAAAAGTATTAATTTTAAGTGTTTCATGCACACAAAAATAGCACACTGCACCCTGTATACAGTGCATGCATACTACAAATATGTTGAATTGTAAAATTGTACAACAAGCAATACTGTTACACATTAAATAGCCACACAAGTACAGAGGGCTCATTTATGTCTTTGTTGCAATCACTTTACAGTTTAAAAATAATTGGTTTAATATACAGTATACGATGTGCATAAATAATTCATCTTCACATGTTGATCCTGACAAAAAGTTCTTGTATGCATTGCAAAGGAAATATATTACGTTTCAATAACCCACCATCCCTTTTTTTTTTATGAAGGAAAGTCCCATGTTACCCTGCCAGATTTGTGCTTTTTTGCTTTTATAGGTTTGATCTTTGCGCCCTCGTGTGGGCACTTGCTGTGTTGCACAACCAGTTTTCTATCACCCTCTTTTTTGTGCACTGACTATGATGCTTGATAAATTCACCAGACTTCTTTTTGTCTGCTGTAGCAATATGAGAACTGGAGAGAGGGTCAGCCAGACAACTTCTTCTCTGCGGGCGAAGACTGCGTGGTGATGATTTGGCACGAAAACGGGCAGTGGAACGATGTGCCGTGTAATTACCACCTGACCTTCACCTGCAAGAAGGGCACAGGTGAGGCGTCCAACTCAACCAGGTGTTAGTGTCTCTCGCTGCCGACTGTGAGCTCATTGTGTTTAACCTCTATCTGTCTCTCATGCAGTGTCCTGCGGTCAGCCTCCTGTCATGAAGGACACCCATATGTACGGCAGCTTGAAGCCACGCTACGAGGTGAACTCGCTGGTGAGATACCATTGCAAGAAAGGCTTCATTCAGAGACACGTACCCACCATCAGATGCAGAGAGGACGGCAACTGGGAGACGCCCAAAATCACATGCTTAAATCGTACGTATTTCATTAAATTATTTAAGTTTTTATTTAATACGTTTTCCATGTGGTTACTTACTGTAACTCAAAAATGATGCTGCCATTAAGTCCTATTGAATGCACATATTGATACAAATGTATGTTGTCTATGCACTATAAGTCGTTTTTTGGGAAAAAGCATCTGCCAAATGCATCAATGCAAATGTATACAAATGCATAAATGCAAAATGTAAACAGATCCTGTTTAGTTCCTCTGATGGTGCAGAAATTGCTAAATGAAACTAGATAGAAAAGTTTGTTGACAAACTTTATGTTGGCTTGACAAAGCGTAGCCTGTACGTTTAAAAAGGTTTGACAGATGTATAGTTTAGTAGGCTATCTGGCTGTTAGTATGTTTAAGTATGAAGCTAGCCTGATTTAGCATGAAGCTAGCATGATTAGCCTAAAGCTAGCATGAAGCTAACATGATTAACAAGAAGCTAGCATCAAGTTAGCATGATTAGCATGAAGATAGCATGATGCTAACATGAAATAGCATGAAGCTAGCATGATGCTAACATGAATTAGCATGAAGCTAACATGATGCTAACATGAATTAGCATGAAGCTAGCATGATGCTAACATGAATTAGCATGAAGCTAGCATGATGCTAACATGAATTAGCATGAAGCTAACATGAATTAGCATGAAGCTAACATGATGCTAACATGAATTAGCATGAAGCTAACATGATGCTAACATGAATTAGCATGAAGCTAGCATGATGCTAACATGAATTAGCATGAAGCTAGCATGATGCTAATATGAATTAGCATGAAGCTAGCATGATGCTAACACGAATTAGCATGAAGCTAGCATGATGCTAACACGAATTAGCATGAAGCTAGCATGATGCTAATATGAATTAGCATGAAGCTAGCATGATGCTAATATGAATTAGCATGAAGCTAGCATGATGCTAATATGAATTAGCATGAAGCTAGCATGATGCTAATATGAATTAGCATGAAGTTAGCATGAAGCTAGCATGATGCTAACATGAATTAGCATGAAGCTAGCATGATGCTAACATGAATTAGCATGAAGCTAGCATGATGCTAACATGAATTAGCATGAAGCTAGCATGATGCTAATATGAATTAACATGAAGTTAGCATGATGCTAATATGAATTAGCATGAAGCTAGCATGATGCTAACATGAATTAGCATGAAGCTAACATGAAGCTAACATGATGCTAACATTAATTAGCATGAAGCTAGCATGATGCTAACATGAATTAGCATGAAGCTAGCATGATGCTAACATGAATTAGCATGAAGCTAGCATGATGTTAACATGAAATAGCATGAAGCTAACATGATGCTAACATGAATTAGCATGAAGCTAGCATGATGCTAATATGAATTAGCATGAAGGTAGCATGATGCTAACATGAATTAGCATGAAGCTAGCATGATGCTAACATGAATTAGCATGAAGCTAGCATGATGCTAACATGAATTAACATGAAGCTAACGTGATGCTAACATGAAGCTAACATGATGTTAACATGAATTAGCATGAAGCTAGCATGATGCTAACATGAATTATCCAAGATATCCATTTGGGCATTTTATAATGGCAGTCTATGGGAGATGTTGCTAGGGTACCCAAAAATGGTTGCTAGGGGCGTGGCTTAACAGCTATGAGACGATCCAGAGAGACTGATTGGATGCCTGAGTAAAATGAGCCCACCCCCATGTCTCTACGACACTCTAAAGTGAAGATATTCCATCTGGGACGCTTTTATTCCCTTATATGGGCATGTTCCTTGCCCCATTATAAGTCAATGGGGAAATTTGGGTGCCTCTTACACCCCAGGGGTGAGACTTACACCCCAATGTGATGTATGTTCTTACAGAGCCTGCCAGCCTCTTCAAATGTGGTAACCCACAAGTTTCTACAAATTTCTCGCTTGCAGCTATGACCCGTCAAAGTTTGTCGCAATGTTAAGTCAATGTAAAATTTGGGGTGTTTGAGCGCCCCGTTTAGGAATTCGGTAGGTCCCATCAGTTAGAAAAGATATAGCATAAATCTACGTACCAGTCTTAAAAGTTTTGTAAAGTTTTGTGGGTGTAGCTTGAAAGCTCTAGGAGGAGTTACTGTTAGAAAAAGTGTGGACCAGAAGAATAATAATAATAATAATAATAAGCTTAGATCGAAGAACAGTATGTTGGCTTTGTCAAGCCAACATAATTATACCACATGATCATTCGCAAACTTTCCCATGTGTCTTAAAATAACGCTTACGTTTTCTTTTTTCCACAGCGTCTGCTTACCAGAAGGCATACGCGCACAAACATCAAAACAATAACTTTTACAACAACAACGGCAAGAGTCTCCACGAGTTGACAGAGGTCAGTCAACACTGGTCAAAAACAGACACCAAACATTGATCTCCAAACAGATCAACAGATAGAGAAATCTTTCGGTCCGAAGGGACGAAGCCAAATCATACATTATGTGCCTGATGAATGTTTTAAAGTGGAGATGTGAATTACCCTGAGGGACTGCAAGAAGAAAACACAAAATCATCCACCCAAGAGAGTGTACTTTATATTTTTGACTATGCAATAGAAATTAAATCCATTTGTTTCGACGTACATTGGTTGTAATGTATATAGGAGATATATTGATCACACAATTGAAGAGCTGTGAATGGTGACTGTTTATAACTCTTTAACTTTTATTTCAACTTTACATGCCACGTTTCATATGCAAATAAACAGACAAGTATGCATGCACGAGGAGTAACAGCAAAAGCTGTCATATTGTTTTGTATTGATGGGTTGGGAAAGGGATGTCACAGGCAACAATTGTTGACTGAAAACCTACATCATCATCATCAGCATCCAAATAACAAAACCCACGGTGCACTCTCATGATCAAATTTACATATGGCATCAAGATATATCGCCTATTTTTTTTTTTTTTAAATATGTGGTTTGTAATATATAACCATTTTTACCTTTTTATAAAAAAATGAATGTCATGGTAAAATATGAATACTGTATGTGTGGTTGAATGTGCTAGCCGTTTTTGTTGTCGGACACTATTACAAATGTTATACATGAAGCCATAGAAGTTTAATTTATTGCTGAAAATACAATTTAACGATGAACGAACTGTGAGATTTTTTGTTTTTAATAAAGTGTTATTGGAATATTATCAACCGTTTCATGACGTGTTTGATTTCTCGAGCATTGTGCGATGGCTTTTTTTTCCGATAGAGGGCAGTATAACGTTTAACACGTCATCAAAATCAATCTTTTACAACAGGGCTATTCAAATCTTACCCTGGAGGGCCGAAGCACTGCAGAGTTTAGCTCCAACCTTGATCAAACACACCTGATTAAGCTAATCAAGGTCTTCATGATCACTAGACAATCACAGGTGGGTAAGTTTGATTAGGGTTGGAGCTAAACTCTGTAGTGCTCTGGCCCTCCAGGGTAAGATTTGAATAGCCCTGTTTTACAATGACGGACCCACACACATTAGCCGTATCTGAAGGCTGCAGCCTTCGGAGGTCGCACATGCAGGCTGCATACGTCATCAAACCCTGGTTTATTTAGGTTAACTGAGCATTACATTCGCAGTTCATAAGCATATTACATCAATTTACGATTATAAGAATAATAGTAAAATTTATAATAGTTTATATTCTGAAATAAAACCGTCTTGATGACGTATGCTGCATGCAAATGCGACCTTTGGAGGCTGCAGCCTTCGGATTGAGACACGGCCACAGTCATACAGAGTACATTATATTATAGCATACATTTTATAATACGACATATAGTAGGCTATATTAATATTATCAAAACCTAAAGTTAGTTTCACAAAATAATACAGGGGACTCACATAACTTTTTGATGTTTGGTATTTGGTCGTTTCTTTTTAATTTCTACTGCAGTCGCGCGGGAAAACCCGTTGAACTTTACGTCTCAAACACGCGCCTGCCGTTTGAAGCGGGCTGACGTGAATTTAGTAATCCTGCTGTGAAAACTGACGGTAAGAGACTACAGAAATCATAAACGTTACAAAGAAGATAGATAATTGCGTTTGTAAATGACGCAAACATGACGTACACTCACGTGTGGCGTAAGGATCATGTAATTGGTCCATTTTTATTTACACAAATGCGACATCTCTGAAATCAATATGAGGTAAAGATGTTGATGTCCACAGTGTTTACACTTTATTTTAGAGATAACATTTCTAAAGCTTCTGAGAGACAAGAGACACAACATTTTGTTTTATTTGGACTGCCAAAAGAGACATTTTACTCAAGCCTGGATTAAAAATGTAAAGTAGCTGTTTTCATTCAAAAGATAATATGCCCCACTCGAGGAAATATGGTCAGGTCATGTGACAACAATGAAGCTTTTGCAGCCTTTATGCTATCGGGGATTTTTGATTAAAAACATTTTAAACATCAGGTCTACATTATAATGTCCTGTGCCTGTAGCTCAGATGGTAACGTTAGAGTATTGCATTAGCAGCGCAAAAGACATGTAGGCCTACAAAAAATGGTCCCAAGCTCCCACTGGGAAGTACCCTTAAAAAAGTTGTTATATGCACCATTTAGGTACAGATATTTGGTACCAACAAGGTATTAAAGGGCACCTATTTCATTGCTAAAAAGCAAGGTTATTTTGTGTATTTGGTGGTTTATGGTTAAAAAACACATTATTTTCCACACACTGTACATTTTTGTAACTCCAGATTTCACTCTCTCTCCCTGAAACGCACAAATTTTGTACAAAACTCATCGATTTGAAAAGCACTGTGGCCCTAATTGGCCAGCTAATTTGTACGTTGTGATTGGCCTGAATACCTCTGACGTCAGCTGGAAATGTGACGCTCCTTACCATGTTTAAAAGATTCGCTCGCAATGCTAACAGGAGTTAACTTATGGCTGATTTCGAAGCGGGAGGAATTATGATAATGTCGGTCTTGTTTACATCACCAATCCCAGGAAGTAAACTGTTGCCTACAGTGTTTGTTGTAGTCCAAAAAAAGAGATTTACATTGGAGATGATAACGCGCGTACTTTGGGGTTTGTACCTTTTGCATATCGTTAACATGTACTAATACACACTTATGCACCAAAGGAAATGTAAAAACATGAACCGAACCATATAGGTGCCCTTTAATATGTACCTCTGAGTTGCTAATATGGACTCTTTAGGTACACATGTGTAGTTTTTTAAGGGGTATCACCCCAGTGACATGCCTTGTGACGTAAAACTGGACCTCTGTTGTAGCTCTAAATAAGCTTAAAGGACACCTATTATGGCAATTTTTTACAAGATGTATTATAAGTCTCAGTTGTCCCCAGAATTTGTCTATGAAAGTTAAACTCAAAATACCATGTCCAAAATGCCTCTATTGGGGTGGGAGCAAAAACTCACTTTTTTGTGTCTGTACCTTTAAATGCAAATGAGCTACAGCTCCTCACTCCCTTACCAAAAGAGACAGTGAGCGCTTTCGATTAAAATAGATCTGATTAATACAGTCTGAGACAAAGTATATCACTATTGAGATATGGTGAACAGCGGGCAGTTCATTGATGGCAGAAACCATGGTAATGCAGGACTCAGTCAGTGGCCGTAGGTGGGGCTTTATCAGTGTGAAGTCACATAAACAAGGAAATCAAAACGACATGTCTAACAGAGACTTTGGTGTAATTGGGATTAAAAAAAGGGTGGGTGTTTTTTTTTATTATTGTAGGGTGGTTGTGTTCACACACTGCCAAGTTGTGCCAACACACATTTACTGTATGTTTAAACACCTTGTAAAAGTGGATTTTGCATAATAGGTGCCCTATAAAAAACCACGTATATTTAACTTATAGTTTATTTCACTTTTTATGTCAAATAGATTTCCACATTGATACAGTCAAATCATACCTTTAATTATATATTATGTACATAAAACAATGATGAACGTTGCCCGTAAGGAAGTGACTAAGCATCCAGTTCTACAATTGATTCTGAAATCTTGTAAACAAGGCACATGTACAGTTGCCAAAATCAGTGAAAGCAAAATGAATAATGAAACAAGTGTGTGAATACAATTGTATTTTGAAACGGCTCCAATGTTTAGAGCCATGTGTTTTTTTTAAACTCGTAATTCCATATAGCAGCTAAAAGTCTTTCAGTTTATAATTGGTTGCATAAACTTAGAATTACAACCGTAATCAAATGTCTTGTTTTTGCTTAGTTTGGCAGTCTGTTTTAAATGGTTTCCAAATGCCACAGATGGTCATGTTTCTCTAAAGGTTTACTGCGTCATAGTCAAGTAAAAGACTGAATGCTGCATGCTAACTATGCACTTAGTTGTGCCGTTATCTTTTCTGTATTCTTAGTTTAAACCTTTACCTGCAAGGTCTGCTCTACAGTAGAAAATAAATTGTTATTTTCACATTGTGCTGTTATTCATGTACACAATACTGTTGTCGTTTTGGACACCTCAGTTTTAAACTTTGTAAACTGTAACATGCATTGACTAAAACTACTTGTCTTCATAACTAGAAAATGTGCTGTGTGCTTTCTTTGTCTAGCAGACTACTGTAACTCGTTTAACATTTGGCACCTCTGCTATAGGATACGTTTGACAATATGTTTTCTACGCTTTCATAAGTTGATCATATCAGGTGTGAAACAGAACACAAATATATAAAAAGCATTAGAAATAAATCAAGATATTGGTATTGTTGACTGTGGTAAGAACCGGAAATTCGCAAACATTGTCAGAGTCGTACGGGAGACATTTTATAAACATTTTTTCAAAGAAAATATCATTAACATAACTTCAAAAAAACAACACAGATTTTTTTAAACTATTAAAATACAAAAGTTATGTTTTTCCTTCCTAACAATATGATTTATATAAGACTCAACATGGCTTGGTCCACATAAAATCTTTTCAAACTAAATTTTAAAAGGTACATGTTTAATATAATAATTAAAGCACCCTGTAAGGATGGCAAAGGAAAATTGTGGCATTTATCACTTCCATTGAATTTTGTTCAAAAAACAATATTTTTTCATCATGCTGTTTAAATGGGATATGATGTTCCTAACAGATAGGTAGCAGTCTAATGTGTTAAAGCTTTACTGTCATTTAGTTTTTAGGACATCCCTCAGCTACTGCATGCTAAATGAAACAGCACACAGTGGATCTCTAATGCAATATCTAACCAGATATCTCCTCTTTTTAGCATTGCTGTAAATCAACGTTCGGACTAGGGGGCGGATTCACAAAAATTCTTAAAGGGGAAAAAATGAGAACGCTCTTAAGATAAATGATAAGAAGTTCAAAAGAATGTTTCTAAGTGCAGCTCTTGAAAATATCTAAATATTTTTTACGAATTTTTTCCTAAAGGTCCAGTGTGTACATTTTTAGCGGCATCTAGTGGTGAGAATGTGAATTGCAACAAACAGCTCAGTCCACAGCTCACCCCCTCCCTTTCAAAACGCATTGTGAAGCTACGCTAGCCACAACAAGAAAAACATGTTATTTTCTGAGACGTAGTGACAAAACGCGCTCTATAAACGTTTGTCCAATAGGGCTACGGTTAGTGGCGGGAAATGGCGACTTTCATGTAAGGTAACCCGTGGTGTATTTCGATAAAAACGGTTCATTCTAAGGTAATAAAAACAATACAGTTTATTTTGTAAGGTCTTTATACACCACTGATAATATAGTTATGTATATTATATTGCATTTCTGTCAAAAGATCCTTCTAAAAGTTACACAATCAGTCCCCCCAGAAAAACACGATCGCGCGATATATTGCATAATCAGCCAAAGTCCGCATATTTATGCGGGGCTGCATTTTTTCCAAATACGACGCACTTTCGCCGCATTAATTACATATTTCCGCGCACAAAATATGCGGAGCTTGCATGATTTCATAATCTCCGCATTTTCGTAGCAAAAAGTCACATATATATTAGCAGAAAGTTGAAAAATGTTGCATTTACTTCCCAAAAGCGCAGCCGTGTCCTCTATTGCCATGGGAACGTTATGAAGTGACGTGATTATGTGACGTGAACATTATTGCAGCTTTTGCAAGTTTCCGCAGTTTTTGCAAGTTCCGCAATTTTCGCAAATTCCCGCAATTCCATCGCATAAATATCCCGCATATTCCATCGCATTTTTTAAGAAAACGTGCCGCAAAATCGAGGATTTTTGCCCGCAACAATCACAAAAAAACTCTGTGTTCTTCTGGAAGGACTGCACAATGCACATTTAAGAGAAAGATGATAGACTTTGGTGATAGACTTAAGCGTATACGTTTTTTTTTTAGAGTATCTAGCACCATGTAATCTTTTTTTGAATATATAAACATGATATGGCAGTTAAACAATTTAATTTTACAAGGAGGAAAAAAATAAAATGTTATGGTATTACTACATGGCTAGTACTTAAATCGCCATACCTAATATTTGCGACCCTCTCCAATTCTTATTATGAGTAAACATAGTAAAAAAAAGTTAAAATTAAATTTCTCAATTTTTATATGCGTCACATTTGTATGATAATTGAAACAACACAATAAACTTATTAAACTTTTTATGATAGATTTTATTTAAATTTAAAGAAAATGTAAGAAAAAAATAAATTTTGTTAATATTTCTAACTTTTTTTTAAAATAAGAACTTAATGATTTTTGTTGGGGATTTTTTGTGTAGTTAACAATTCTTAATGTTTTGTGAATCCAGCCCCCCTGGTATATTTTTGCAACATCCTATAAATAATTTTCTTGATCTGTTTGGCGTCCTGTGGTGAAGTCTTGACTTTTGAGAGGACACCTGAGGTCCCTGATCCTACAGAACCTTTCACTTCCAACAAACACCATCACTTACGTTATATTCAAATCCTTCTGTAGTACAGTATCTAGAGATTTTGTCACAGTTTAATGCGCTCAAACTAACTTCTTACACCATCACACTTAGTTCGCGAGTTATACGGTTGGCTCTTCCTTGTAGCAGTACACGCCGTAAAGTTTCTGCTTCTTATCAGGGAACCCAGAGAAACGCACAGCAGCCTCCGTTGGGCTGCAACGTCGGCGTGGACGTGTAATTGGGTAGCGCACGCTACCGTCCGCCAGCCAGCCAGCATCGCAGCGGTCGTAGCCCTGCAGCTTCCATGCGGCGTACATCTGGCCGACTTTAGCGATCTGAGCGCCATCCTTCTGACACGCCTGAACCGCCTCGTCGTATGTAAGTTTGAAAGGCTGTATCAAGTAGTAGAAACGGCCTGGAAAAGAATGGGAGAATTATTTATTATTTTTAAATGACTGGATTCATCACCAAGATTGTCAAATATTTGGATGACATAGTGCTGAGGACAAACCTTTGAAGTGTGAAGTGAAACAAAAGGCGTCATATACATCTTTTTGCTTGTTACGCGTCCCATAAGTCCTCACGCCAGGAACGGTGTTACTGCCTCCACATGGTTCTCTGGGTTTGGTGATTGGGTACTGCACTGATCCGTCACTAAGCCATCCTGCATTGCACCAATCCAACCCATCTCTCCAGGCGTCGTACAGCTGCTCGGGAGACGCCAGGATGGCGTCTTGCCCTGTGCAAGCTTTCTCGGCATCATGGTAGTTCAGGTTGTATCGGCCCAGTCTTGGAAAATATGGGAACAATATGCCTGTGGGAAGGACGTCAAAGCATCAGATATGAACTTTCCTGCAAGCTAGTTAATATGATTTAGTGGGATTAGTAAGTAATAGTGATTTGTGAATAGTTTATGTAATCAGAAAAATTAATGTTTTCCCAATTAATTTAGATTTAGTGCAGAAAAGGACGCATTGGGGACAATGTCCCATTATTTGATATCTCTTGCATCAGGATCATGCTGATAATCCTCATTCATAAGTTGTTGTTGTGCATTATAAAACCATTCAGTATTGTTTATAGTGCAGAAATGTCAATTCAACCGATTGTTATCTCACAGCAAACTAGCTTAGAGCATTCAAAGATGCTGTAACAGCTAGACATTTCGATTTGCATGGCTTGAAATGTCACACTTCTGTGTTTAAAATGCATGAAGGGTCCTTACCTTGAAGGTCAAGAGTCACGACCACCGTGTCGTCTTCCAAGCCATCAATGACCTCACACTTGTACTTCCCATAGTCCTCCAGTGTGATGTCATTGATGACGAGCGAAGCGTCATTCTCACTGGCAGCGTTGAGATGTACGCGGCCGTGGAAGCGACCGTAGCTCTTTTTGTGGTAGCCCATAGCTACGAACACGTCGATTTCCTTCAGGTAGTCTGAAGTAAGTTTGGTCCATTTTATCCTTAGTTTAGGGTTCGGGGGGGACGAGGGATCCCGGTTGAATTTGCATGGCAGTGTGGCGTTGCCTCCGCGTTGAGAGATCACTGTGGATTGTGTTGTGTCAACTGATAGTCGGGGGCCATTTTCTAAAAGAGAGAGAGAAAGAGAGGAATATTCAGAGCAAGTAGTGCTGGACAAGATAATGTGATGCAGATTGAAAAAGTCTGTATAGTCATGGCACACATCCCAGATAGGATAAAATAGCAAAACAATGAAGGGACTCTATGTGTCCTCCCTGCTTTTCAAGTTATATTAGTATTGGTGGGCTCTTTAACTAGGGATTTCTCAAATTCCCCTGTCCCAAAGCATTGGTCAGTCGCCAATAACTAAAGGCGTTTCATAAACGAAACAGCGTGAATCCGTCATTGGCCATTGCTACGGTCTGTTTTGTTATGCAAATACATGAATCATCATGCTTGCTGGACTTTTATTTGAGAAATGAAAAATCCCCTTAATGTTTATGATGGAGGAGGAACTGTACTGATAATATATTTCTTCAACAACGAAACATTTATAAAGCATACAGTATGGCTGTGTGGAAAGCTGTAGCAAAAAACTAGTGAAATTACACTTCTTCATTTCAATTTCATTGCGACTTTCATGCTTTTGCCACTTTATGGTCCAACGTCACTTGCTGCAGTAAACCTACCTCATCGTCCATCTAAACAAAACTGCTCAATGCGTTTGCTTCCTTAATTGTTTGTATTTATCGATCTGTAAATAAATGCATATGTTGGTGTTTGATGTTTTTGTACAAAGTAACATCGCCATCTACTGGCCAGGCACACGTAATACTACGTTTTAGTCGTATTTGCGGATATTTGTAAGCACAGAGATTTTTGACAGTGCCATTATTAAAAAATGCAAAAAAAAACTTTCAGTTTTTACTACAACGTTGTCATGTAAATGAAGTCCTGAGTTTGTTATGGTACCGGAAATTAAAAAAAAAAGATCGGTTAATCTATACAGGGTCTTTACAACTGGATATTGCCATTGTAGATGGTAAAAAAAACACATAATAAGATAAAAACTAAAGAGACAATCTTCAAAATGTTTTTGTTGTTGCATCCAGTTCTGTGCAACTATAGCTAAAGTCATCTGGTTTTCATAATACTTCTCAAGTAATGAAAAACACATTCAGGCTTTGATTGATGAAGGTGAACAAATCTCTTGTTTACATAAATGTGCAAGAAATCTGTCTATATCAACAAACATACCATATTAATCAAAATAGTACCATAGTAAGATTTGCATTGGTTTTGTTTATGGCACAGTGTGATTATATACTAATATGTACCATATGACCCTATAAAATCCGTTTTATTTTATTTTTCTCAAATTTTATAGTAAAATCCAACATTGATCACGTGACCGTTTTGCGTCCAACAAACAGTGAAATGTTTCCACACATTTCTATCATTTTATTTCTATCATTTTTTATCAACAAACTGATATTTACAATTAAGTTATAATGGCTTTAAAAAATGGTTTATATACAATTTTCCAAATTCTGTACAATTCGGCACTCGTCTCGATTCCGTCCATGTTTTCTGCATTGTGGAAATCTTAAAGGATTAGTCCATTTAAAAAAAATCCAGATAATTTACTCACCATCATGTCATCCAAAATGTTTCAGTCAAAAAGAAATTATGATTTTTGAGGAAAACATTCCAGGATTTTTCTCATTTTAATGGACTTAAATGGACCCCAACACTTAACAGTTTTAATGCACTTTAAAATTGCAGTTTCAAAGGACTCTAAACAATCCCAAATAAGGCATAAGGGTCTTATCTAGAGAAACGATTGTCATTTTTGGCACGAAAAATAAAAAATATGCACTTTTAAACCACAACTTCTCATCTTCCTCCGGTCGTGTGATGCACCAGCGCGACCTCACACAATACATCATCACGTCAAGAGGTCACGGATGACGTATCGAAACTACGCCCCAGTGTTTACAAGTGTGGAGAAAAAGTTACGTTCCAATGTTGTTGTATGTCGAATTATACTAATTAACGTCTTTGTGTCAGTTTATTGTGTAAAATGGTCCGCAAATGTGCGTTACATATATGTAACACGTGACCTTTCCATGTCATTACGTTATTACGTGAGATTGCGCTGGCGCGTCACACGACCGGAGGAAGATGAGAAGTTGTGGTTTCAAAGTGCATATTTTTTATTTTTCTTGACAAAAATGACAATCGTTTCGCTAGATAAGACCCTTATGCCTCATTTGAGATCGTTTAGAGTCCTTTGAAACAGCAATTTTAAACTGCATTAAAACTAATAAGTGTTGGGGTCCATTAAAGTCCATTAAAATGAGAAAAATCCTGGAATGTTTTCCTCAAAAAAACATAATTTCTTCTCGACTGGACTAAAAAAGACATCAACATTTTGGATGACATGGTGGCGAGTAAATTATATATTTTTTAAGAAAATTGATAAATCCTTTAAAGGCCCTAAACATATAGTTGCTCGTAGAAACCGATCATGATTGTTAAGCAGATCCTGATAGGGAGTAAATATAGAATCCCAAACCTTATCAATTATTTACTACTTATAGTAAGAAATTCCAGCCACTAAAATGCGTCCCATGACAGTAGCCAGACAGGTTCGAATAACCTAAGCCGACACCTAGTGAGATAATTACAGTGTCTCTGTATAGCTAGAGGGGAATTATTTTGGGGATGGGCACTACACCCCCATCTCTTTACTTTCCCTATTAAAGCACAGTCACAAATACATATACTGTACACTTACCTGTGGTGTATATAGTCCTGTAGTGTTCCAGGTCACTGTACGCCGCCTCAAAGTTGTCCGCTCGGCTCACGGAGAGGAGGCAGAAGGTTACCAGAAAAATCATTTTGTTTTGTAGCACCGGGGGGCAGGGGGATCACTTCACTATATAGAGAGGGGAAGATGGGGGAAGTGAGAGTGTGCATTTCACAAACCCATCATCAACAGTGCATATATGTAAAAATCAAGGTTAAAGCCTCAAAATCTAATTTTGAGATTAGGAGCATCAAAGTTTGATTTCTTTGACATGATCTATATATGTACAGATTCACATATTTATTAATTAAGAGCTTAATTTAACAATGCCATGCAGTTTGTAATTGTTGTGATTTTGTGTGACATGCACCAGGTCCCCTGCACGTTTCCATCTGCAGTAAGTCTCCTGTCATGCAGAAACCAGTACGCAGCCTTATGTCCTTTTCACCTAGCCACTCACGTTAAGTAGTACGATTACTGACAAAACCACCTTTAAACTTATTCATGCATAACACCACAATGCCAATTAGCAATACAAACGCCAGTTTCCTCCATAGTGTGAAAAGTGCACGGATGATGCTCGGTACGGCAAACTAGCACAAAACTTCACAGGCTCACTTCTAAAGCACAAACCGTCCCCCCGTACAGAACAGCATTCTCCTATGACTGAATTCAGAAAGGACTTACCATCTTACGGAGCTCTTGCTCCCGGCCGCTAACGCGTGTGAGGACGTCTAATCAAAAGATGAAGGCTTAAAAGTATGTAGACTTCTCTCTCTCTCTCTGCAGTTACACTGATTGATCGGCTACTTCTTCATTCATTTCAATGTGCTGACGCACTGAGGTAGTACCTCTCTACTGCAGTCAGCAGAACTGCTCTGCAGAGTAGCCAACCCCCCAAATCTAGCCTGCAAACAGTCATTACGCATACCAGGAAGCTACCGCTGATAACAATGAGGATTTGCAGATGCAGTGCCCTCTTTTGAGATAAGTCACCATAGTACGGACAAAGTCAGATCATGGGGACATTTAGGATACTCGGTTGACATTTATCACTGGGCATTTATTTAAGCACGTACACAGTACTAGTTTTATATTTAAGCATGATGGTGTTTTCTAAAAAGACTTGCAGTGCATTGCAAGCATGCATTATATCAAAATGCATGTTTCATGGGATCGAACCCAAAACCTTTTGCATTGCTCATGCATAAACACAGGAACATGTGCACATCCTGTAGCTCAATTGGAACAGCAATGCAAAGGTCGTACAGTAGGTTCAAATATACTGATAAAGTGTATAATTTGGCCGATACCGATACAAATGTTTGTTGGTTTTAAAATCCGATATATCGGCCGATATTTTTTACCTTTTGTTTTCCAGAAATGCGCAACAAAACATTAACAGATTTCCCTAACATTAGTTATTTGTAGTTATTTATGAGTTTTAACTAAAATAATATGATAATGCATTTTAAACTTGTTTCTTTTATTGTCACAACAGAACAGAGGAACATCAAAATATATTAAAGTTCTGATAAATAAAATGTATAAAAAAACAAACTTAAAGGCGGAGTACACCATGTTTGAAAGCCAATGTTGATATTTGAAATCACCTAAACAAACACACCCCTACCCCAATAGAATCTGGACCTTCTGTTGATAGACCCGCCCCACACATCCGCAACCCGTCAAGGATGTCGGTTAGTAGACACGCTCCTTACTGCTGATTGGTTATAAGTGTGTTTTGGTAGTTGGCCCGTCTCCTTTTCCAAAGCGTTTTTCAAACATCGTGGACTCCGCCTTTAAGGTATGTAACGTAACGGCCTTTGAACAAAAACGCAACAACAACAACAAACAAATCAAAGTTACCAGTTTTAAAAGACTTGGTTCATAAATAGAACTTTGAATAGGACTGGAGACAAATTCTGTTAAGTTCTGATAAATAACAACATGGTTGGCTGTATCGTCCATTTTTTTTTAAATATTAAATAATTGGCCATTATGAATGCCGATACCGATAGTTTGGAAAATGCCCAATAATTTGGCTCTAATAATTTGGATGCCAAGTAAAAAAAAAGTCAGCCATATGCATAAATATAACAACAACATTTTTAAGCACATTAAGGTAATAAATTAAGCAGCATGCATTTGCTGTGTTAAAATGGCCTCACGAGCCAACTTTATGACACAGCTAAAAGTATCTGTTCCCACCCAAACAACCTTACAACCCTTTTAGTGTAGCGACTGTCAAACATGCTATGTTTTGCAGGGTGATGGTTAACCAAACACAGATTGTTAACTGTTGTCCTCACCACCAACGCCGCTGTTGACAGAGAACACTGTCACCAATTACATTCCTTTGTGACAACCTATTGTGTCCAGCGAGGTCAAACACAGGGAAAACAACCCGTGCCTTTTCAAATGTGTAAACTAGGTCTAAAACACACGACTGGGATTCATTGTGAACACGAGAACGGTTTAGATACAATGCCAGCCCACCAGTTAATTTACATTAGCATTAGAACAATATCAGCCTTGAAACAATTTATCTTCTAGGAAGAGGCGCCCAATGGGGAAAAATCCCTAGTTGTTGAAGTCACGGCTGCCAAAAAACGGCTCCAAGTTTGATTGGTGACTTTACTTCAGAACGATCCAGTGTAAACAATGACTTAATATTCTCGTGCTTCTTAATCTTTTTCTTATTGTTTTTGTAGGTTTAAGGTGGAGTGCTGTTGCTGCCTTCATTTTAAATCCGTTTTTTGCAGAAATTATTGAGGTTTTTCCTGCCAATGCATGTAGATAATGCCAATTTTTGTTTGGAAGAAAGCATGCTCAGGGACTTGTAAGGATATTTAAACTAAAAATTAAAGACCTGTATGACTTTCTTCTGCACACTATTAAAAATAAAGGTGCTTTAAAGGTTCTTTACAGCGATACCATAGGAGAACCATTTTTGGTTCCTCAAAGATTATTCAGTCCTGACTCCTGACCTCTTGTGAGCACATGTACGGCTGTTGTTAAAAAATTTTTCAAACATAAATGTTTCCTTACAAAAACCCTTCACCTTGGAAAACATTTAATAACCATATAGATTTGTTTTTTGATGGATGGATGGATGTGCTTTTTGGAGCTTTAAAAATGGGAAACTATCCAATGCCATTATGAAGCTGAAAAGAGCAAGGATATTATTTAATATATATCTGACTGTGTTTGGCTAAATACAAGAATAAAGTCATACATACACAGCTTGAGGGTGAGTAAAATATGAGCATGTATTTTGATTTTGGGGTGAACTATTCCTTTAACCAATAGTGGACGCTTAAAGGAGTAGTTCACTTTAAAAAGAAAACTTCCTGATAATCCACTCACCCCACGCAATCCAAGATGTCCATGTCCTTCCTTCTTCAGTCGAAAAGAAATTTTGAGGAAAGCATTCAAGGATTTTTCTCCATAGAATGGACTTCAATTGAACCTAGGGATGCTCACATTGACCGTTTAACCGTTAACCGAAGGTAAGAATTTATGACCGATTAACATTATCAGTTAAAATAAAAAAATATTTGTTAATACATGGTGCGTGTCGCCATGAGCACTTTTACTATTTTTAATTTGTGAATGTCCTGTAAATGACACAAATTATTGCTGCCCTGACGGTCTGATAAAGTAATCATTTGTATGAGAAATCATTTGTATGCGTGTTTGGAAGCTGAACGGAGATGCGCGCGTGTCCGCGCAAGATGACGCGGTCCGTCTCGTGCATATCCGGACAGACGTTCGCTGATGGCCTCTGACCCTAACCATAAACATCTAGCTCTTTTTGGACAAACGGAGAAAGACGACGCAAAACCAAAACTTTCTGAAAAGCGTCCTGCTTTAGAAATGACCACTGTGGTAGATGAAACGGAGACAATCTGCCCTTTTTGGATATTAATCCTCTGGACTGATCGCGTGCTTTTTAATAAGGTAATGTTGCGTGAATATTTCAGATAGCAATATACTTTCTGACTCCCGCATCACCCTGTCTTTGTTGTTAAGCTTCACCATTGGTTGAATTTGATATACACATTCATATACACCCAAAGTGTCACAGCAGTGACGCAGCGCGAGTTCCCTTGAAAGGGAACATTAACAATGTATCTTTAAAGGTAACACGATGTAACCTTGCTCTCACTTGAAATGTGTCCCCACATTATGTCCTTGAATTTGAGGGTATTGGACCTGGAAAGTCCTTAAAAGGTCCTTGAATTTGAAGTTAACTAAGGTGTGGGAACGGTGAGCCTTGCACATCCGCGACCTTAAGTTTTACATTATCACTTCAAAAGTTAACACATGACAGATGCGAAAGGCACACGTACGGACCATTTTAAACAATAAACGGACACAAAGACATTAATTAATGTCACATACACCAACTTCTGAATGGTCCTTTTTCTACACACATGTAAACACCGAAATGGTATTTTTGCGTACGTCACGTGACCTTTTGACATGATTATATAATATGTAACCTCATGGAGGTGCATCACAGGACTAGTGCAAGACGAGAAGTTGTGGTTAAAATGTAAATATTTTTATTTTCTGGGCAAAAATAATGATTGTTTCGCTAGATAAGACCCTTATGGTTCAGTTGGGATCATTTAGAGCCATTTGAAGTTGCATTAAAACTGCAATTTGGACCTTCAAACCATTGGGTTCAGTTGAAGTCCACTATATGGAGAACAATATTGGAATGTTTTCCTTCAAAAAACTTAATTTCTTTTCGACTGAAGAAAGACATAAACATCTTGGATGATATGGAGGTGAGTAAATTATCAGAACATTTTCTTATGAAAGTGGAATAATCCTTTATTGGGGTCACTGGTGGGGTCATCTTAACAAAGTATGGGACACATCTCATTTAACTCAAGCACAAATTGTTTTAGGAATTCTGCTGAACTTTCCGTTCCTCGTTTGGTAATACTTTCAGCAAACCCTTAACCTTTCACTTGTTTTTTTAAACTGATGTAAAATGTTTAGTTAAATGGGCTTTTATGCAAGTGACTGAACATCCTTTAAAAGCTGTTTTTACAACAGCTGCACTGCGCTGAACTTTCCTAATGTAAATGTTAATGTTTAATGCATAGCACTTGCCTCGTAAAGTCCCCTATTCCCAAGACAATAAAACGTCTTTCATCAGAACCACCACTAGACATTATCAGGTTTGCATACTGTACGCACAATTTAGTTTGACCACACAATGGTCACTGGATATTGTTTTGGCACAAACTGGCGGGCATTCATTTGCGTCACCCAACAACTCTTAATGGTTCTTGAGCAGCTGTGTGACTCTGAAAGATTACGGATCTGTTTTGGCCAGAGCCTCGTTCCCCTTTGACCTCGTTCGCTTTCGTGCCAAAACACAATCTCTTTAAGTGCTCCATTCGAAGAGTCGTCTGAGATCACTACAAAGGCTATTCCCTTCCTCATTTGATAGTAGATCTTGAGATTAAGCGATAGCAGTTGTGTTTCTGTTTGTTTACTGTGAGAACATCAAAAGCAGCAGATATTCGGATATTCTGATGATGCTTGACCGATGATGCAACAACATTTCCCAAGTAAACACCTGACTGTCACAATAGAGGATTGTAATGCCATGTTTAACATATCCTAAAGGAATAACCGAGAAAGACGCATTCATTGTTTGCAAGAATCTAACTGCAAGAATCCATCCTTTCTCGTTGTCGTAAGACTAAAGTAAACTCCTAGTATTTAGATTTGCTTAAACAAAATCCTAATAGTACACACATATTGAAGAGATTTTGAGATGGCTTTACACTAATTATGTTTGTAATGCACATGTATAAGAGATAAGGATTTGTCTATGTTGTGTTAAATGGGTTGCTTATGTGTGCCAGGAAATTCTGCTAATAATGTAATTGGAGCGCCTAAGGCAGTAAACCCGCTGAATCTACAGCAGACCTGTACAGATGGCACCGCTGCTTTTCGAGTGAGTACAGAAACATCTTGTCACTTAGATCCAGAGCAGACCGGTGATTTTTTATGACTCATGTTTAATGAATGTGTTTCTACAAAGTGCTCGGTAACCCTTCATCTCTATGACATCAGACAGTGAGAGGGGACGAAAAGTTGACAAACTTCAAAGTGACGGTGTTTTTGAACGACTGTCTATGTAAACTAGACATCATGCCGATGACAGATATATGAATGGGAACTATAAAGGCCCTTTATTTACAGTAATACAGAAATGCTTATTAAAGTGCTTTCAATGTTGCCATTTAACAGTGACACTCTGTACTAAACCAAAGGGTCATATTTTAGGTTTAAAGGCACAGTATGGAAGATTTTTTTATATATGTGACCAGTCACAGAAAGTATGGACAAAAGTCGGATCTGGGGCATTTTAAGATTCACAGATTCACAGATTCTGAAAGTGCAGTTTCTAAGCTTTCCAACAATGTGTAAATCTGATACGATTTGGAGAAGTTGTGGCCATTTGAATGTAGGAGCTCAGAAAAACTCAAACCAAAAAAATAGAGAGGAAAGGTACTCTTCTATCCAGCTGGGGGAGACAATAAGGCTCATTTACATCTCATTTAGCTTAGCCATACCCCCTGTAAAGCCGTTTTGAAATACAGATGTTCTAGCATCATATGTAGTATTTTGTTACAGAAGTCCGGATGACAACATGCAAAAATAAACATTACTTTTTACCTTTGTGTTTATCAAAAGTCGAATCCAGTCTGTTTCAGATGTGTGAATAATCCAATGGCCATTTTTGTTCACAAATGCATATAATCCGTGAAATATAGATATATGAAGAGTTTGGTTCCAAAACGCAATAAATCCATTTGTTGTCCAGTTGAAATTAAACTACTTCGTAAGATTTCTTGAAGAGCTCTCGCGGTACTTTGACGTCAAACGACTGCGGCGCTGCATAAAGTCGAGTGATGCGGCTGACGTACGAAGCGGCTGACTGTTTTTTGTTGCGCCCCAGCTTTTTTTTCTTTTTTTTTGTGCGCCCGAGCTTCGATTACAGTCTTGGGAGCCCCACGCATGCTGTAAGTTTGAAAAAAAAAACTTAGCAAACATGTCTGAGGAACAGTTCAGCCGGGTCATTACAGTAACGGGACTTCACGAGGTTCACAACAGAACCAAAAGAGAAGACAATAAAGGCGTAATTCTTGCTATTTTTGGACCAAAAAGTATTTTCGATACTTCAACACATTCTAACTGACCCATTGATGTCACATGGACTACTTTGAAAATGTTTTACCTTTCTGGACATGGAAACTGTACATAGATTTTCAATGGAGGGAGAGAAAGCTCTCGGACTAAATCTAACATTAAAACATCTAAAACTGTGTTCCGAAGATGAACGGAGGTCTTCCGAGTTTAGAACGACATAAGGGTGAGTCATTAATGACATTATTTTAATTTTTTGGGCAAAATAACCCTATTAAGTAACCACGCTGTTCCCTTTGGGGGAGGGGTATGTAAATACACACAGACAATGACGCCCCCCCCCCCCCCGTTGCACGCTAGAATCTCCGGAAAAACAAGCCGATTTCAACCACAAAATGTACGCTTTTAAATATACAAAAACTGCTATCTCAAACATGGAGAGGCTTCTTCGTGATTTCAACTAACAGATTCTGCAAAAAAACGAAAGTCACAAATTTTGAAAAAAAACTTTTTTTCTCATTATCTCGAAAGTCGTGCTGCTGACTTGTGTCACTGGTTTCCGTGACGGGTCACATATTTTTTCACGTATACTTACATTATCCCAAATGTTTTCAAAAAAATTTTACTGTATAAATGTAAATTACCTTAAAATTTTGAGTTAATTTTAAAAATGTAAGTTAACTCAAAAAAGTTGTGTAAAAATTGTTGTCAACTAATATTTTTAAAGAGCACCTATTGTCCGATTCATGATTTTACATTTCCTTTGGTGCGTAAGTGTGTATTAGTACATGTTAATGATATTACAAAAGTTACAAGGATCTCTTTTCTTGGACTAAACAAACACACAGATTGTAGGCAACAGTTTACTTCCTTGGATTGGTGATGTAGACAAGACCGACATTATCATAATTCCTCCCGCTTCGGTCTCGCAGCCTTCAAGTTAACTCCTGTAAGCATTGCATTGTGCGCGAATCTTTCAAACATGGGAAGGAGCGTCACATTTCCGGCTGACGCTAGAGGTATTCAAACCAATCACAATGTACAGATTAGCTGGCCAATCGAGGACACAGAGATTTTCAAATCTGTGCGTTTCAGGAAGGGACTAAAATCTGGAGCTACAAAAATTTACGGTATGTGGAAAATAATGTGTTTTTTACCATAAACCACGTTAACACATTGCATTATACCAAATACACAAAATAACATTGTTTTTTCGCATTAAAATAGATGCTCTTTAAAACCAGCATACGTCGCATGTTTTAATATGATTATACTTGCAGCGATTATGAGCTTCATCGCATTATTTGATCAAAGTATTGTGTTTACATGAGATGAAGTATAATCGCAATATTTCCAAAATATCATTATACAGTAGTCACATTCACAAGCCTTTTTGAATATTATTTGAATTCTGGCTTTAGTTTTTAGATATTCCTATAATGGAACAGGTTAAAATGCCTGAAATACCTAAATCTCTTTAACCTACCAGACTGTTTAAACCTTATGACAGGTACAAGTACATTTTCATTTGGAGTGTAATGAAATACTGCAGTACAAAGATTCAATCCACAGTACAGGCGTTTTAAGGGTAGCACTAATTACTTTAAGCTTCACCCTGACACGTGTTAAATTTTCCAAGCAAATTAACCGGGCCTTATTGTAAGCAGAACATAAAGAGCTAGTGACACCTCTACAGGTTTTTTTTAGCACGAGCATATGTAAGACTGGCCCCATTGACGGCAGTATTGAACAACCCATTACGCACTTCAGCATCCGACACATCACTCCCAGTTCAACTCTTTAAGACCTATGTCACAATCTTGCCACATGTTTTAGGCATGTGTTTGACCTTCACACTCACTAAAGTGAGTTCATTACATACATTACATAACTATTTAGCAGGTGCCGTGTAAATGTATTACTAAACACAGTGATTTGTTCTATTGTGTATTTAGCAGGTTCATGTTTTGAAAATATTTTTATAGTATACTACTACATGAATTTTCTTTTAGGCTATTGGGTTATGTTTTGGGTTATAGATCATCTCTGAGGTTTTCTTGGATTTAAAATAAATATTTTTGAGTTCACATCTAAACATTTTGAGAAACAATATGCAAAGGTCAGTAAACAGTTCAGTCATTCAGTGTGAACAATAGGGACACTTTGTTCTCAACTATACAAAGACTCTTGTTGATTCTAGTATACAACAAATTAAGCATGTGTGTAAATGCACGCTAGTTTACCGCACACTATATACTGTGTACTACCTCTGGCTTATTGGAATGATAAAGAAAACAGAAGTCATTATGCAATTGTAACCATTTAACTAACAGTGATGCATTATTGCCAAATGTCTTGTTACATTGCCACATGGCCTGCTTCAGGAACTAATGTTCACTTATAATCTTGATAACAAAGAGTTATTTTGAGTCTTTATCTCATGTGAGCATTACATTTATGTGATTTTCATTCTCTGTTTGTATGGGTATATATCCATTTCATTATTGTTGTTCATTACTGAGTTTCCATGTAAGACTTTATACCTTCTATTCATAGAGTCCAGCATGAGGGAAACATCTGTACTCCTCACATAAAGAGCCTTTGAGTTTGGCAACACTACCTGGGCATTAACAACACCTCTCATATGGGCTTTAAGTGGGAGGAATGGATGATGAACTGTGGTGGACTTTTTATTGAAGGTGATGTGTATAATTTTATCTATTTAAAGCCAGTGCTTCCCAATCCCACTATACACTGTCAGAAAATAAAGTACAAAACTGTACCTATTCTGTTACTGGGGCGTTACCCTCCTTTTGTATCTTTTCAGGTATACAACACATTGTAATGTCTTTGGGTACTATTACACCCTAAAGCCCTATTCGCACGGGATAAGTATTACCTGGTGACCTCTATTAGTTTGTAATAATTGCGGAGGTCGTCTGTCATCTTAATCCTGTTTGAATCTACCATGTCTGTAATCTGTAAGTAAAAATGACCTACCATATTTCGCTAAACACCGAGGTTCTGTGATAAGTCCCGTGCGAATCGGCATCTCTGTAATTTGGCGAGGGCGTATATCATTTTTCAAGGCTTTTGTTACCATTTTATTTAAATTTTCTCTATTTCTGCACCTCTCGCACTGCAGCTGAGGAGCGCACATACAGAGATACATCACTTTGTGATATTGGTGATATATTTCTGATTTTAAACATCTAATCAGTTTCTCTTCGCCAAGGTTTAATGATTGATATTTTGAATGTCTAGAACTGTCATTATTTAAAACTTCTGAGTTTAGGCTGTCAGTCGCGACATCGCAGAATCGTTTCTAAAATAGAATCCACTGACGCTCGACGCGGCAGCTTCGCAACGCGGTTGATTTGGTCAAAAACTCTGCTTAACATGGTAACGGCACAAGGAGTTACGTAAAAGCCTCAACATCATATCTGGGAAATAAGTCCGTAAATTTAAGAAAATGTACATGCTATGCTTATCCTTTGCAAACGGGCCACGCGAAACTCAGATGTAGGGAGGTAATTTCTAAATCACACAAGGTTCCCAGACCCCAATACTAATTCCATGCGAATAGTACTAAAGGGGGTCCCACACCAGATGCGCAGCTCAGCGCCGCATCGAGTTGCGTCTAGGACAACTCGGAAGTATTGTAAACCGGAAGGGCACGTTAAATAGCGCAAGCTTTGTCAGATAGCGTTTACTACAAAATGCAAAGTATACGTTAGCAGCCAATGTTAATTGTTAATGATTTGGGACAAATATGATGTTATCTAATGTTAAACTATGTGAGTGGCGCTCTGTGGCGCAACAGGGATTTGAGCACCTTCCTGAGTCGTAGCTGGGTGGCACGGACAGGCGCCACCTGTCGGCGCCGGTGTGCGTATACTCATTGAAAACAATGTGTATGATTTTTTTAGAACGGCGCGGCGCTGAGCTGCGCGTTCGGTGTGCGACCCCCTTAAGTGTAACTTTTAAGGATCTATTTTAGTTAAATGTTAGGGGTATGAAAAATGTAACTGTACCTTTAACGTTACACAATAGGTCCTTAAAGGGATAGTTCGCCGAAAAATTTTAATTTTGTTTTTCCAAATTCTGCTGAATACACTGAAAGAAATGTTTTATTCAATTTACTCAATGTTTTTAAGGTAAGTGGTCGCAATCAATTTATTTAAGCTACATTTAAACAAAAAACTAATTAGAAATACAAAACAAAACAAAAAACTTTTGATTAAATGTAGCTTAAAAAAAATTATTGCAACCACTTACCTTAAAAAATTGAGTAAATTGAATGAATAATTTTTTTCAGTGTACAAAGGAAGATATTTTAAAGAAAGTTTGCAATCAAATAGATATGGGGCACCACTGAATCAAAAAGTAATACTATGGAAGTGAATGGTGCACCAGATATTTTTGGTTATTAACATTTTTCAAAATATCTTCATGTTCAACAGAACAAAAAATACAGGTTTGGAACTTGAGGGTAGGGAAATCATCACAGGATTTCCTTTCTTTTTTTTGGTGAACTATCACTTTAAGGTACAATAATGGTACAACATTGTATTAAGTTTTGTAAATTTTTAACATCTTGTTTGTCTAATGCCGCATACACAATATACTTTTTTCCTTTGAATCCCATTAATATATTATACATGCAAATGCTGCAGAACGGAAATGCAGACTCATTGCTCATTTAATCAAGTTTGGTAAATTCTGACATGTGAATTCGTATCACATGAAGACATGTGACCAACAGATGATCAATACGTCAGGTAAAGGAGTCACTGAAAAAAAATCGCATAACAGTAGCGGTACAAGTGCACCAAAATCACGATGTGTCAACTAATAAACAACACAAGCACGTGATATCACATCCGATTGCTGCCCATATGCGCAGGTCTGCATAAAAATATCACATACTGAAAATCTACAGTAGTTTCACTACACCTGATTCAGCCCATCATCTCTTTAACAAACTTGAACTGGGTGTGTTCAATAAGAGACACAACTCCAAAACATGCTGTGCGTATGCCAACTAAACATACAGACACAACTTTAAGTAAGCCATTTCGGTTTGAATTTCCCAGAAAACTCTGTGGCTGTACTCAAACATTGCTATATTCATTTAACCATCCCAGCCAGCGCAACATTGGTTCAACCAATAGTATTTCTATGAGGTGACACTGTGTGTTTGTCTGACCAATGGCAAATGGGCGAGCGCTTTAGAAACCATTTAAAAATAGTTATTATTTCCACAATTACACATCTTAGTTTTAAAAACAAGGACCTATTTATTTAGGTTAAAAGAGCCTTGTAAGGAGCAGTCCTGTTGCTTTCAGGAATGGCTGTTTATTTAAATGCGAAAGTCTGTACCGCAAATAAACCGTTCATTGAGTATTTTCCTCCAACGGTACACGGGCCGTGTTCACGGCGGTCCCCCCACCCTACATCTCATTAGAGTTCTGCGGGTTTTGACATCACCCTCGCGCCACCTTAACACACACAAAGAACCCTCAGTGTTGAACGATGTATAAATAAAATAACCATCTCTGCATCCCATCCTCAGCATACCTGCATCCATCATTGCTCTCCCACACATTCAGTTTCCTAGTTATTTTTATAAATTGAAATCATAAAAAAGAGATCTTGCTTTTCGCATCCATAAAGCGATACAAGAAATGCAGATTTCTAAACAGAAAACAGATGGAGACCAGTATCTCATTTCTCTAAACAGCTTTGTAAGCTTGATGGATAATGAAGCACAATGAAACATTTATGTGGAACTGAAATATTTTATCGTAGGTGTCCTCAAAGAGGGTCAACCTTGCGCAAGCCAAAGTCTCCCTGCATGTCCAGTTCAGATGTCCTCCGTCCAAAGTAAACATTTTTCTCAGTGCTGCAACTCGGCCTCAATGTGTCTGGATTGTTATTTCTTAAAAGGCTTGATGCCATCTGACCTTTCTTATAGTCACTCTCTGGATGCCCTGTTCTAAAAATTTATGATTCAATTAGACCCAGAGAGTTTTAAATGCAATTTTTGGATCCATAAAGAACTACCTAAAACTTCCTAAAAGGTTCTGTGTCAGGCTGTATGATACCATAAAGAACCTTAAACATTCACAGAAACCTTTTAGCCCTTTTCACACTGAGATTCAGGAAAATAAACTGATTGTGGGATCATATGATTTTGAAAGATTTTCTGGAATCTATGAACACATCACACATCCCATAAAGATCCCGCAAAGACACGTGACATCACAGCGTGACGTATAATGTATTTGTAATCGTGCACTTGGAAGAATTTTTTCCAAAGCATCTTAAGCTTGCTAATGATCTCTGATTTCTTGCTCGATAAACCACGCTGGTGGTTTTCTGATTCTGATCATAAACTAGCCCACACGTGCCATTTTATTAAGCTGGCGAACAATCTCAGCTTCAATGCGGAAAGTTAGGAGCTCCCTAATCTCTGCTTCATTTCAGTTTTCAAATATTTTTATCAGGAATGTTGGTCTGCATTTAAAACCCCTGGTAAAAAAAACCTTGGTCAAAGAGTTGAGCGATAACTATGTTGTTGTAACAACACGCACGTCCTCACTACGACACGCCCCTTACGCAAGCATTTCCGCGTTGACCCCGGCAATGTTGCGGTCCCCATCCCGTGTTTGTGTTCATACAGAGGCACTTATCGCTTTAATGCTCTGTGTGAAATGGTTTTCTGTTGCACAACAATTGTGACCGTGAAAAGATGAGAAATACATGTTTTTTCAAGAACCTTTGACTGAATGGTTCTTTGCGGAACCAAAAATTGTTTCCTTAATTGCATCAAATGGCACACTCCAGACTTATGGACTTCCTCAGAGTCCACACTTTGATGACATCACATAGTGCAGACCTTAGGGACCCTTGACGCGAGTCCACGAGGGCGCACCGCAGTTGTATTTTGGGACAGACTCGGGCATCACACCGGAAATAGGAAGAGAAGTTGCCCATCAGTGTGAAATCCTCCCTTCCGTCGTCTGATTGGTCTGATTGCTCTTTTGCAAGGATTTCTGGGTTGGTAAAGTGCGTGAAGCCTGCTGCAGTGCGAGCTTCGCTGAAGACAGCATCAAGGGTGCAAAGGGGACATTGATGAGCACACTTTGAAGTGTAAAAAGACAGATGGGACACTCTACGGACTTGTAGACTAAGCAAGCACACGCAATTTAAGGACACGAGACGGAAAGTCCAAATGAAGTGCGCCATTTGGGAAACGACCTGTAAAGATCCCTTTTTAGCACCCTTAGGGGGCGTCTACACCAAGGTGTTTACACTGGCATATGTTTTCAATTGTATATTTTCTGCGCTCGCCATCCGCGCTCGCCGTTTTTTCCACGCTAAAAAAATTAACTTTGGGTGTAAGTTATGCTCAGCTCGTCAATGTCACTTCTCACTCTGCCGTCCAATCACAGTGGAGGAGGGGTGGGACAAATATCACAACAAACAATCAGCGCATCCTTCAGCGACTGATAAACAAAGCAGAATTATCGCAACTAAAGGGCATAGCTAAAAATACGCTGGCAAGCGCCCACAGTGAGTGCCACCTGGCATTTTTAGCGTGTTTAAATGCTTTACGGTACATTCACACGGGTCGAAAGCGTTAACGCTTGACGGAAGTCTTGTCTAAAGCGTGGCCAACAGCCAATCACAGTTGAGAAATGTTCAACTTGTACCGCGAGCAACGGCACTGACGCGGCGCTGACGGATCCACAATTCAGTTCGGCAACGCATGACGTCACCCATTAAAAGTGAATGGGAAGCGTTAATGCTTACGTCCTGTGTGAATGCACCGTTAGTGTACACCCCAAAGCCAATATATTGCTTTGAATAAGTTATTTTGTTTACATTTTAACATCAACAACATTTATAATCATCAATAAGCCACACAGTCAATTATTACATTTTACATTAGCCCAGATCTAATGGTCACAATATAACAATTCTTTGATCTGATGTTAAACATAGGTAAACAGAACATAACTAAGCTTACAGTTTTAAACATCTAATAAAACAGCACTGATATATCAAGTCTAAAGAACAAACTCTCTAATGTAGTGAGAAATGCTATTCATTAACCTGAAGGAAATCATGGGTAAAATGAAATTCAACCCCACGGGTTACCCGCTCTACATCACACCCCTATAGAGACCAGAGATGAAAGGTCACCTGGAAAATCCACTAGTTTGATGCATTTTGGCAGCCATGTTCAGAAAAGGTCAGAGTTCAGCCATGCTCATCACAGACCAATGGATCCAAACACTGAAAAATCTGGCAACATCACCTCGAAATCAGCAGCTAAACAGCTGTTAGACAGATCTGATGAACCACCACCAAACCTCAAATGTGGCAACGTGCATTTTTGTCAATACTTAACTTCTTCTTCTGTTCTTTGGGATAAGTTATAAAGTGTTGTGTCTAGTGATGCTACAGAAGGAAGCCTAAATAGATTTTCGGATTTTGCTCCAAACCCATAGATGGCAAACTCAGCTCACCAAGCAACAGAGCAGTTCATTCATGTGTTAAATAAAGCCATGCATTATTAATTTATACCTTCACACACTCACGGCCCCCGGTACATGTTTAACCAGCTGTTTCCTTTTTGCTACTATTGCCTCTATTGAAGCGAACGCTCTGTACGCGCCCATCTCACCTCGTAAGATCATTCGCAGGAGCTCAACAAGCAGGCTTTTCACTGGCCAAAATGTGGGCTCCGCTTTGGAGCCAGACTGTCTCATAATTCATTGATTAAAAACAAGGGAAAGTTGTTTGTGTTAGTGTTTATAGGGCCATTCAGATGAATTGAGTCAACCGCTACACCGCTTTAAAAAGCCACTAATTGATTTGAGGGAAACATTGAGCGCGACATGACTTATGTAGCTATCATGAAAGCAATTAAATCTTAAGATTTTGGCAAATGTCAGAAAGACATTAAGAGACATAAAGCACAATAACTAACTGGATGAATCATTATGACAATGGTATGGATAGTTGACAAGGAGCATATGATGCATGTGCTAAACTGATGTGTATGATGTTAAACGACTATTATGAACTATTTATGTCCTAAAGTGTTTATTCAGAGACCAGCTTAATATCAACCATGTCAGTTGTGAACTACAACATAAAAAATGCAGCATTTTGTCAAATTAACATATTTTTTAGGCTACTTTAACTTACAAAATTAAGTTAAACAATTTAAATTTGTTTTTATGAGTAATGTCAACTATTCACTGGACAAAACTTAAAATAGTAAGTTGAATTGACTTGCAAAACCAAGTTTTCAACTTTTTTTTACTTTGTACCCATGTATAAAAAACAAAACAAAAAACAAGAATTATGAATATGAGTCAATGCACATTATTTAACAAATAATAATGTACATTTTTGGCCCTCTTAGTTTAATGTCTGACTTTTTAAGCTACAAAATAATTCATTTAAAAAATATGCTGGTATTTTATCAGCATTTCATAAATCTTTTTATATTTCTATGATATTAAAATGCATGATTAATTGCCCAATGAGTACAATCGTTCTGGAGAGACGTTTATAAATGATTTATACTACATTAGAGTCAATAGAGTAAAATGTTACTCATACAAAACTTTAAATCTGAAGGTGTATGCTTCAATATCTAAAAATATATATAGTTGTGCAAACATGTTGGTTTATTTTATTACTAAACTTACATTTTAAAACGAATTTTGAAATGGATGACTTCCCAGTCATGAAGAAAAAGCATCCAATAGGAGTCCAGAATAGATGGGTACTCCAATACTGTGAGACCTCAAAACACCACCAAGGCAAATAGTTATTACATTTGAAGATGCCAAAGATTTGTGTCACACTGTAGATTTGACGTGTTTACTATTGGCCTGCTTTAAAACATTGAGGTAAAACATGCATTGCGTAAGTAATCCTACACTACGTGCATCGTTTCTAAACATAAACTAAAAGTGTGACGTTTATAAATAAAGAGTAAGTAAAGAACGTGCAGAATCTCTGTTACAGGTGCTTTGTTTGTCTCGACAGATATTTTCTTCTTTGAAATACCACTTAATCTAAATTTTTGTCCGTATTTAAACGATTAAAGTGTCAGAGGAGTTAGTGTGTAAAGGAGAGTTGAGCTCTTACCTTGTGTAACGGAGCTGCGCGTGCCGTTGAATGATCTCTGACGCGTCGCGCATCCCAGGAACACGCGCCTCTTCACACGTCACGTAGTGAGTGAGGCAAGAGGCAGAACCCGCGGGACTAAATGAAAAGAGGTGCTAAGTGCGTCACCAGTTGCTGTTACGATTACGGTGAAATTTAAGAAGACTAACGGCAAGATTATATATGTTTTTCAATTTTCTTAGCAATAGGGCTATGTTTGGGTGCTTGTTTCTTTAGCCATGACTTTGGTTTCAAGCATTTGCTGGAAATTATACACCTTAAACTACATTTCTTATATTTGTGTAAACATTAAGACAATGATCAAACATGACGGCAGATTAAAGCTATGGGGTTGATTGGGGCAGGTTGTCACGTGTTTCCATTAAAGGGATAGCTCACCCAAAAATTAGTTCTGTCATCATTTTCTCATCCTGTATGAATTTCTTTTTTCTGATAAACACAAACGAAGATATTTGAATAAAGGATGGTAAACATGCAGCAAATTGTAACCATTGACTTCCATAGTAGCACAAAAAACTAATATTATGGAATATTTTGATAAATGATGGTAGGCACACAGTTGACGGTACCCATTGAATTCCATTGTATTTGTTTTTCCTACTATTGATGGTTTTAGCAGTAACAACATAAACAAACAGCTTTCGTGGAGCAAACGTAACTTTCGGTAAACTCTGCAAAGCATCAATAACAACAAAGTCTTTTTAAAGTAGTTTATTTTTGATAACAGGCAAAATAAACAATAAGTAGATTACATTATTTCATATATCATAGCTAAAGCATATAAAAAAACGACACTGAGCTGACGTTACTCTGTAAAATGTGTACTATATAATTTAAACAATGTAAACTACAAATCGGCTGCCAAACCTATAAAAATATTCTGTAGAAATTACTGGCAGCTGGTTGCCAGTAACTTACTGTAAATTAAAATTTGTTATTTACTGGCAACAGTTTGTTCAAAGTTAAATGAACATTAAACATTAACAAGTCTTTGTCTTTACAGAATAAAAAACAACAGCCTCATGCAAAGCATTCTGGGAACCAAAAATCCTCATTGAACTTTTTCGTTTTTTTCGTCAGATTTTGTTTCCTAGAATGCTTTGCTTGAGGCTGTTATTTTAGTTTTATTCTGTAAAGATAAAGGCTTGCTAATGTTTAAATTTCATTTAACTTTGAACAAACTGTTGCAGGTAATTAAAATACTGTAAATTTAAATCTACAGGCAACCAGCTGAGGCGTCAAATTCGCGCCTACGGCGTCTAGTTTGCCGCTTGTATATTTTGAGTTTACTTGCTTCATTCGTGCATGAAGCCGTGCATGAAATTCTTGTCATCGAGGGATTCATGTGGAAATTCACATCATGAAAGGGGTTTCTGCGACTCCGCTCGCATTCTGTAAAGTTCACATTTTTCAACTTGCGCGTTTGCCACGGCTACGCTCAATTCGCGCCATTCACGCAAACGAGGCGAAATCACATCTACCATGCCATGCTAATAGGCTCATTCGTGCCGCGAGACCTCCAGACGCGCGTCAACGCGTCTTCACATTGACTTCACTCGCGCCTCTACCGTGGCTGGTGTCAACGTAGCATCATTTCTATGAAATCTTTTTACAGTGTCGCAGTGATCCCCGTCTCCCCTCATCTTTACGAAACCAAAACATTTGTTATTTTCGACGAGGTGTTTGTTTCAGGGTTCAGTTTAGCCACTAGCCAGACCATTAAACAAACAGAGACTGGAAGATAATTTACACTCAGATGTGTAATCGCGACAACGCACGTGCGTCCGATGATACCGTCTGTAGACGGTTTCAGCAGTAACAACATAAACAAGCAGCTTTCGTGATCAACACGTAACTTCCGGTAAACTCCACTAAGAATAAATAACAACAAAGTCCTTTTAAAGTAGTTTATTTATATAACAAGCAAAATAAACAACACGTAGATTACTTAGGAAACCAAAACATTTGTTATTTTGCGACGAGGTATTTGTTTAAGAGTTCAGTTTCAGCAACTAGTCAGACCATTAAACAAACAGAGACCGGAAGATAAGTTACATTCAGATGTGTAATCGCATTTGCGTCTGATGATACGTCTATAGAAGTCAATGGTTAGAAGTCAATCAGTTGTGTGCTAACCATCATTTATCAGAATATCTTCTTTTGTTTTCATCAGAAAAAAGAAATTCATACAGACTTAGAACAACACAAGGATGAAAAATGATGACAGAATTTTCACTTTTGGGTGAACTATCCAGGGTCGTCCTGTGTTACCAGATATGGTCAAAATTCAGAACTGACTGCAGTGGTTTACATAATGTTTAACTTTTAGAAAAGCATGCCGTCATGACTTTACCCTAATATGGTAAATAGTCTTAAAACAACTCATGATATGACCTTGTCTCATTTAGTGGCTGGAATATTTTCATTGTATATAGATGAGGTCACAGTTATATTTTTAAACACTTTATAGGACATTTCTGCCAACATTACACCTTCATATATTTGTAGCTCTGGAAGGGAAAATGTAACCAAGTTGGTTTTCATATAGCGCTGTTGTTGTAAAAACTGTGAAGGTGGAAACTGCAAAAGCAAAAAATACATGCAAATAGTCATGCAATTCTTAACAAACATTAAAACAAATTTGTCATTGTAATTGAGGATTTGCCCATTGTTTAGAGTAAAACTATAGTTATAGAAACTTATCAAATCCCTCCTTATACTGTATAGTATATTGTCAATATAGTATACTGCATATATCTTTGCCCCAAGATTTAAAGGAGTAGTTCACCCAAAAATTGTTCCCCGTTGACTTGATCATAGTCATTTTTATTCCTACTATAACAAGTCAATGGATCGCAGTTTTGGGGTGGACTACTCCTTTAATAAACAGGGAAACATCTGAGCTCAACATCAAAGCAAATTGGTCGGGGTTAACACATGCTCCAAACATCCGTCTAATAAAGTGGGCAGAAATAAAAGCGTTCATGTTCCACTTGTGGACGGGGCAGTAACTTCACACATGTGCATTTTTGGTATGCATGCATGAAAGCCGCTGCTGTTTACAACCAGGCCACACAAAGACACCTTTCTGCTAAAAACCTGCATTGAACGATGTCTTCTGGTTGTGTTTCTCCGAGGCACCGAGTGCACAGGTTTGCTCTTAGAAAGCAGGTACTGTGCGTTGGCCACAAGGTCTGATTCATTCACGAAAAAACTGAGGCTCCAGGAATTTAGATACGTAGCCCCATGAGATCGGTGGTTAACTTTCTTCATAGCCTGCTGAATTGCTGGGGGGCAAAGCAGAAACGTTTGGGTTTAAGAAGCTGTTAAACATATTTGCATGCATGTAGGCTATGACTTTTGTGAGTATCTACTATAAATTGTCTAAACTAATTTTAACAAAACAACAAATAAAAACTAGCATTGCTTTCCAATTATACAGAATTTGGTTTTCCGTTTACACTGTACAAGACCTATGCATGCACATGCAGTCCCAGGTACAGTATGATTCAGTATCAGGGCTATTCATCTCCTAGGGTTATGTTTTAACCCTAATGAAACACATCTGAAGAAGATTACTTAAAATTACAAGCATGTGTGTTTGAAAACAGTTGAAACAAAACTCTGAATGTATGGATTCTCTATACACTCTATATATGGGAGCTTTTTTAATATCTTGTATAAAGATAAGGTCACAATTTTATTTTGGTTATTTTCTTTAAACACACTATGAGACATTTCCACCAGTGCCCAAAAATGGCAGCATTACACCTTAATACAATTTTTGTTTTGGAAATGTTTCCCATTTGGTTTCCATATGACACAGTGTTCTTTCAGAAAAGGTTGAGGAAATTGCCAAACATATTTGTAATATATAAATATATTATAAATCATCACCTTAAAAATAGATGTTTTTTCACAATTAAGTTACTGATTCATAGGTTGCCCACTGCCAACAGCAAAACTATTCGTCAATGTTCGGTTCTTACAGACGGTTTCTCTCCTCAGGCTGAGCGAGGAAGAGGATCGTTCATGTATCTATCAGTGAACACACATGCCCGAAAAGATGACATCCACATGTCAGACAGACGGCAGATAAAACAGGACTCTCGTCCAGCCTTACATAGAAGTCGCCAACTTGTTTCTACATTAGCCCTAAATTGACAAATTGCTCTACAGAGTGCATTTTGGCACTATGTTGTCTCAGAAAATGATGTGTTTGTCCTGTGGTGACTACTGTAGCTTCTCTATGCGTTTCGAAAGGGAGGGTTGAACTGTGGACTAAGCCGTTGGTTGCAATTCACAGTATCACCGCTAGATGGCACTAAAAATGTACACACAGCACCTTTAAAATCTGAACCTTTAAAGGCGCTCTAAGCGAATTGAAGCGTTTTAGACCATAAAACATTTTTTGTTACATCCCGGAAACATCTCACTATCTGCTTGCTGCCTGTCCGCTGATCAAACTGTAAAAAAACGCAATCTCTGTAGACAGCCCAGGCTTCACAAACGCCAATATCAACAAGTGGCCAAACCTAGCATCACAAAACAAAACAAAGTATTCCAGCCAACAAACGACAAAAAGGATTTGGGGGTGGGGGTTGGGCGCGTTCATGAAAGCACGGAAGGGAGGGGGAGGAGTTAGCTACGCTCCGTTTCAAACGTCAACAATAACTAACGTCTCACAGATTCGCTTAGAGAGCCTTTAATGGTGCGTTTAGACCAGCCGCGGTAGAGGCGTCAAGCGCGAGTGATTTCAATGTTAAGTCAAAGGGAACGTCTAGTTTGCGCGAATGGCGCAAATTAAGCGTTGCCGAGTTGAAAAATGTGAACTTTGGTGGAAAAATGTGCTGCATTAACCAATAAGGAGCTTGCTCTAGTAGTGACATGATTACAGAAAGCGAGTCGCAGAAGCCCCTCCCATGACGCGAATTTCCATGTGAATGTCTCGATGACTAGAATTGCACGCGCGGCTGACACGTGCGAATGAAGCGAGTAAACTCAAAATGTTCAAGCACAAGATTTCACTCTCTTCCTGAAAGGCAAACCTCATCGATTTGAAAAGCTCTGTGTCCTTGATTGGCCAGCTAATCTGCATGTTGTGATTGGCCTGAATACCTCTGACGTCAGCAGGAAATGTGACGCTCCTTACCATGTTTGAAAGATTCGCTCACAATACAATGCTAACAGGAGTTAATTTACAGACTGTGAGTCAAAGCGGGAGGAATTATGATAATGTCTGTCTTTACTACATTACCAATCCCAGGAAGTAAACTGTTGCCTACAATCCATGTGTTTGTTGTCGTCCAAGAAAAGAGATTTTTCGTTGGAGACGTTAACTTGTGTCATGGTTTACTTTGGGGTTTGTACCTTTTGCATATCGTTAACATGTACTAATAAACACTTACACACCAAATGAAATGTAAAATCGTTAATCGGACTATAGGTGCCCTTTAAGAAAGCGATTTACTTCCTGTTTTCTTCAAAACAATTGCATCCTAATGTTGAATGGGGAGTAGGGACCATCACATTCGGGCACAGTTTGGTTGGGTTAGGTATGATATGAGTGCGCCCTAACATCTATATTTAAGTGAAATATTATGAATTTCATTGACTGTTTGAATGACATAATTCTGTTTGTAGTGAATTTATGCACATTTTGTTCTATACTTTTCATTCAGCCGTTATTCCAAGATGACTACAAGGAATTTATCTACTACTGGTTTTTCCATAACTTAACGTTAATTATTTTTAGTAGTCAGCAGTTTTCCAGCAGACACACCCGGTCGGGCAGTCTACACAAAAACTTGTCCAGTAAAACGAGTTATGCCTCAAAAATCAACATTCTGTGAATTTCTGTCTGTGGATGCCATGAACGGGATATTTGTCTCGATTTCCATGTTGAGCTAAAGTTGGCTAAATGCGTGTCAGGAAACTTCCACAGGTTTTTTTTAGAGCCATAAGACACTTTTTACAGTTGCTCATAGGATATCGTTTCTAAAGAGATGTCACACTTCAATCAAAATACTTAAAAAAAAAAAACATTTATTTTATTGTTAATGTCGATTGTTTATTTATGAATTTGGCAGATGCCTTTATCCAAAGCAACTTGCTGTTCATTCAATCTATACATTTTTATAATGTGTGCTCCCTGGAAATCAATCCCATGAAGTGGTCTATAAATGAGCTACAGGATCACACCTTCATTGTCTTAAACCAACTATATAAAGTATACGAACATAAATTAGACAACATGAAATACCAGAGTAGGTATTATGTTCCAATTTGAAGTCCACATTAACACGAATTTTCTCCGTTCCTATCAGGGTGGTATCATCTCATTATCATTAAACTAATACAGGTCAAAGCGAATCTATTGTATGCAGATATGGTCAAGCAGGCTCTGTCTTGACTTGCATAAGGTGGACACACAGACAAGTGAATGGGGTCTTTGTTTTGACAGAAGGGTCTGTAGGAGCTCTGTCCCAACTTCCAAATGATTGTCCATCACATCCTGTCTCCAGGGTTGGTGCCTGGTGTTTGTTGTCTGATTGACAGCTGAATGAATGAAACCAAAGCTATCAGAGCGAACAGAGAAATGACTGTTTCCTGTATCTCTGTTCTGGATTATGTGTGTTTGTGCGTGTATTGACGTGATGTCTCAGTCATTTTGACAAAGAGATTTAAGATGTTGAGACTTTAAGGGTTATGTGCATGTAATTTATTAATTTGTATGTATAAATATTTATAATTCAAAATATTTATAGATAAATATGAACATGGTCTTATAGTAATTGCTTAGCTGGTCACTTGTTCTTACCTCTAGTCACCAGCAGATGGAGGTCTTGTTCTCTGTTACTTATAGTGCAACCATACATCTATACATCTTTTCTTTAGCTATTCTTTAGGACAGAATTAATGGAGTGATCTATTTACTTGAATAATACTAACAATTTGAATAAGAAGGTAAGTATAAGTAGATTTAGACATATTTCCTTTAGTACGTTGAAATTTAAAAAGGTAAGCGTAATTCACTCAAAAGGAAGCCAAAACCTCAGCACTTTTTCCACTTGCAATCACTGTTGTTTATACATCATTGATTTAATAGTTAAATTGACAGTATAAATGATGAATGAACCTTTGTAGGATCAATATTATGACCCATGTACTCATTGAAATCACATGCATACTTGTTTTTTGCATGTGGTATTAAAAAATCACACTGAATGATTTGCCATTCTCAACGGAGTCCCATAATTATAATTTCTTTATGACTCTTTTGCAAATATCCTGTATTGAAGTGCTTTCTATGAGCTCTTACGGCTTAGGCGGTGATGAAGTTGTTAGTCAGGACTCATCTCTTGAGATCTGGCCTCTTTATAAATGATTTGCATGGCTACAATTTACACCCAGTGTTGAAGTGCCATGTGTCCTTCACAGATCAGATATTTTTAAAATTAATTAATTATTTCTCTACATTTTTAAACATTTTTGTGCTTTTTTTGTACACCAGTATAATAGACTTTGCACTGTTCAAAGTGAAATTTTGCAGTTTAGTTGAGTATCCTGTGACCTTCGCATTTATGCATTTGGCAAATGCATTTATCCGGAAATTTCAACATCAATCTTCAGTCTATTTACTGATCATTTAACATCTACCTTTGTCGCTGGGATGGTAGGCTACCCTTAAAAATGGTCCTATATGTCCCATTTGGGCACAAAGAAGTGTACCTTTAGAAAGGATTCCACCCGGGTGCAGAGTTGGGTAGTAACTGATTACATGTATCTGACATCTGTATTACGTAACCAGATGCCAAAAATCAAGAACTTCATTTTAAAATACTCGTAATCAGACTACTGTTACTTTTTTATGGATTACATGATTATATAATATTCACACTATGGCAGTATGATGTTCACAATTTTGTCTTATTTTTTACATTTTTCATAATGAATTTACCTACCGCTTATGTTAGACAAGATGCAAAATAGAGCAGCACTCAGCATTTGATCATGCAAAGGCGTTGATTTGGTAGGGACGCTAGGGACATGTAGACGCAGACGTTCAATGCATGCGCATTGTAACAAATTACAGTATCTTTTTTGGCCTGCATACTCCTACGTGTATGCGCAACCAATGTGTAAAGCACACGTGGTTACAAATCCATCGGTGCACGTACAGTACGCGTGTACCAAAAAGATTTTTAATTTGGAATTATTCAAATTAAAGGCGGAGTGCACAATGTTTGAAAACACACTACCAAAACACACTTGTAGCCAATCATCAGTAAGGGGCGTGTCTACTAACCGGTATCCTTGCCGGGGTTGCGTATGTGTGCGGCGGGTCAATCAAAAGAAGGTCCAGATTCTATTGGGGTAGGGCCGTGTATGTTTAGGTGATTTCAAATGTCAACATTGGCTTTCAAAAATTGTACACTTTGCCTTTAACTTCTTGTACCTTTACGTGGCAAAGCAGTTTCCATGTTTCCAGGTTTTTGAAATGCTGGGTGCTCTGCTTTTGCTGTTGACATTATCAAGGCACACTGAAGATGCTTTATGCATTTTTAATGTTCATCGGCACAGATATGCTTCAGACTTCAGCTGTGAGATAACCGTGTTTTTTAATGTCTCCGAAGCATCTAGATTGGTTGAATTGGTCCTGTGCACTTCCTTCATTTGTGTTGTCGTTTATTGTGTTGTGTCAGGCTGTCCGAATCTGCTGTTTGTTTGGATTATGTTTACATGTGAATGAAGCCATGTGTCTTCTTCAAGTGTGAACTTTAAATGTGCAGAGATGCAAATCATCTGCCAACGTGTTAAAAACATAAATAGGATTAAACAGCATTTTGACTTTACATAACATTTTCTTATGGATGATGGAACTGGTTCACAATAATCCCATTTATTATTATTATTATGATTATTTATGTGACATTTTTCTTTCTGTTGTATGATTTTAGCTGATTTGACATGTCTTGTTAATCCAGTTTGGTCTCGGTAGTTGGTTAGCTGGACTGTTGGCTCACAAAAAACTGATTTTGCCGGTACTGGTCAAGCTGGTTAACAACCTTGGACAGGCAAACAATAGCCACTGTGCAAATTCCCCAAAAAAAGAATCTTAACCATCTTATATGTACATTATCAGAGATTTAACAATCTTTGTACCGTTGGTTTTCGTGCATGAATATTGAATACCAAAAGCTTTTTTTAGAGAAGATCAGAGTCTCAATGTGATCGCTGTGCTTACTGAAGTGTGCAAAGCGAAGCCATCAGCGAAAAATGAAAAGGACACGAAATACCTCAATACATATTCACACTTATTGTATATACACGAACAAAGGTCTGCCACAACAATTTTACGTTTTTATTTTTAAAGTGACCCCTAATAGTTGATCAAGTATCATCCATGATTTTCAAGAAAAAAATAGTATTTTTATCTTGTTTTCAGTAAAAATATACAAAAATTCTTAAATTAAGATGCTTTTTCTTGATAAGCAAAACAACCCAAGAAAATTAAGTCTTGTTTTTAGACCAAAAATATCAAATTTAAATGATTTTGTGCATAAAACAAGCAAAAAAATCTGGCAATGGGGTAAGCAAATCTTACTTAAATTTTTCTTGAATTTAGTGTTTAAGAAAAATGTTCAAGGTTTTTTGCTTACCTACCCCATTGGCAGATTTTTTGCTTGTTTTATTCACAAAATCACATAAAATTTGATATTTTTGGTCTAAAAAACTAGACTTATTTTCTTGGCTCGTTTTGCTCATCAAGAAAAAGCATCTTAATTTAAGAATTTTTAGATTTTTCACTGAAAACAAGTAAATTCTAAGATTTTTTTTTTGAAAATCATTTTTTGCAGTGTACTTAGGTCTGTTTAATGACTCAACTGTCCTGTGATATATAATAAAATATGTAGCTATGTTTTTAAGAAAGCATTTTCTAAAAAAGAACCATGTAAAAAAACACGTTTGATTCAGAACTTGTATTTTACTGTAATTAACTGTGGTTTACTTCAATGATGGACAAAATTAAGCAATCGAAGAATTCAGTGACAACTGTGGTTGTATCCCAAATGGTGCACTTCATGTGGACTTGCGGCCTCATGGACTTACAATCGACGCCCCCGTGCGCGTCCATCTTCATTGGCCCTGTCCCTGTCCCAAATGATGCACTTTATGTGTACTTCCTGTCTCGTGGTCTTAAATTGCGTGTGCTCCCTTAGTCTACGAGTCTGTAGGGTGTCCCATATGTAATTTTTACACTCCGAAGTGTGCCTATCAGCGCCCCCTTTGAACCCTTGATGCAGTGTTCAGCGAAACCCGCACTGCAGCAGGCTTTGCGCACTTTACCAACCCAGAAGTCCTTGCGAAAGAGCAATCAGACCAATCAGACGACAGAAGGGAGGAGTTCACACTGATGGGCAACTTCTCTTCCTATTTCTTGCGTGACGCTTGAATCTGTCCCAAAATATGACTCCGGTGCACCCTCGTGGCCTCGCATCAAGGGTCGCTAAGGTTTGCACAACATGATGTCATCAAAGTGTCGACTCTGAGGAATTCCATAAGTCCGGAGTGGGCCATATGGGACAGGACCATTTTAGGTTTTAAAAGGGTGCTCATGAGCGCCCCCTTTTCTGTTGATATGCACCTGAGCTTGCACTTTGGTGCCATTTGGGACAGGGCCAAAATGTGGGACTGGACTTAATTTTATCATGAAAGTGGATAATTCCCAATTATTATTTATTCCCAAATTGTGCAGCTGTGTCTTTCAAGCACTTGTCGGTTAGCATATTGACGTCAGACGAAAGAAAAGTCATTCTAGAGGAACAAAGTTTTTTCAAATTTGATGAAAGTTTATAAGAACAAACATTTTTTAGTGAATAATGTGGACATGATCATTCATGATAAGAAATTATTAATTTATTTATTGATAATAATGTATGTATTCACTTATACTGTATGTGAAAGCCATATTATACATATAAGTTATACTGTACGTCTTCTCACAAATGTATGTACTTTCCAATCTTTGATTTAGATTTCATTTAAAAAAGACGTATACTATATACCGAATATTTCACCTTCTCACAACCTTTTAAATAAAAAAAATCATACACTATCCTAACAGGAGATCTTAGACCTGACAGCAGTAGTACTTCAACATTTGTAAAGCATCTTGACAATTTACAGCGCAAAAAATTATTACAATCCTCATAAAATGTAATCAAAAGATCATTTACTTACTAATCAAAGACCAAGCTTATTGAATCAGCATTAAAAATGTTTAAAATGTGACAGTCCATCATAAAGCGAAGAACATTTCACTGTTCTTCTGGACATCCCAGAAGCTCCACTCGCATTGTGATGCGTCCATACCATGACCACGGGACAATCCGTACGAATCGGGCGAAGATCGGCGGATCTATCTCGTTCTTTCTGTGCGTTTCGTTGTCAAAGTTTCCTTGGAAGATCTGTTGATAACACAAAAATATATTGTGATATTTTAAAAAATTTGTTTCGGTATTAAAAGATGTTTCATGAAAGTATGGCCATGTTCTGTATGGGTGGTAAATTAGGTTGTGTATAGCTGGATTAGAGCCTGTCATACACTTTTAACCTGTGGTCTTTTAATAGCGCTTGATAAAGGACGTTGTTCACAGATTGGTCCACTGAGAGAATCTATTCAGTGTTATTCTGGAGTAAAATATCTCTCATTAACAGTGAGTACATTACCCACACTGGACCACTAACAATATCCAACACAAATCTAATGTGTGTTTAGAGGACTTGCACCATGTTCAGAATTTACCTTATGCAAGTAAATTTTCCGCATGCATAAAAAACAAATGACCTACTAAGCTTGCCAAATGTCCATTGTACAAACTGTGTGAAATATAGTGTCCCACAATGCACTGCACTCAACTTGACCTTTCATTTTTTTGTGGGTTAAATAAAATAAACCATTTTATACTTGCATTTACAGAATTTGATTGAAAATGTGAAATAACACTTTCTGCTTAAAGGATGATAATTAACATTTGCCGAATCAAACATGCAACATAGCTAAGTGACAGCAAATCGATAATGTAGTATAATGCGTATGCATGTGTATGCACAGAAAACGCACGTACATCTCTCTTCCAGATGTGAAATCTATAAAAGCGCTGCGTAGAAAGCGCCCTAAATTTGATCTTACAAACCATTCTCAAAGTGTGTACGTGTAATACAAACATACAGTACGCACAGAAAACGAACATATGGATCACTTTCAGATATAAAATCTATAAAGCGCTGCATAGAAAGCGTCCTAAATTTGATCTTATGAACAATTTTCAAAATGCGTACGTGTGATACAAACATACAGTACGCACAAAAAAAAACGCACGTACGGATCACTTCCAGATGTGAAATCTATAAAAGCCCTGCATAGAAAGGGTCCTAAATTTGATCTTACGAACAATTCTCAAAGTTCGTACGTGTGATACAAACATACAGTATGCACAAAAAACGAACATACAGATCACTATCAGATATAAAATCTATAAAGTGCTGCGTAGAAAGCGTCCTAAATTTGATCTTATGAACAATTTTCAAAATGCGTACGTGTGATACAAACATACAGTACGCACAAAAAAAAACACACGTACGGAGCACTTCCAGATGTGAAATCTATAAAAGCACTGCGTAGAAACCGTCCTAAATTTGATCTAACGATCTGTGAGTCCCTTACATGATCATTTCTCAAAGTGCGTACGTGTAATACAAACATACAGTACGCACAGAAAACGCACTTACGGATCACTTCCAGATGTGAAATCTATAAAAGTGCTGCGTAGAAAGCATCCTAAATTTGATCTTATGAACAATTATTAAATTGCGTATGTGTAATACAAACATACAGTATGCACACAAAAAAAACGCACATAGGGATCACTTCCAGATGTGAAATCTATAAAAGTGTTTAATAGAAAACGTCCTAAATTTGATCTTACAAACAATTCTCAAAGTGCGTACGTGTGATACAAACATACAGTACGCACAAAAAAAAAACACACATAGGGATCAATTCCAGATGTGAAATCTATAAAAGTGTTTAATAGAAAACGTACTAAATTTGATCTTACGAACAATTCTCAAAGTGCGTACGTGTGATCCAAACATTCAGTACACAACGAAAACGCACATACGGATCACTTTCAGATATGAAATCTATAAAGCGCTGCATAGAAAGCGTCCTAAATTTGATCTTATGAACAATTTTCAAAATGCGTACGTGTGATACAAACATACAGTACGCACAAAAAAAAAACGCACGTACGGATCACTTCCATATGTGAAATCTATAAAAGCCCTGCATAGAAAGGGTCCTAAATTTGATCTTACGAACAATTCTCAAAGTTCGTACGTGTGATACAAACATACAGTATGCACAAAAAACGAACATACAGATCACTATCAGATATAAAATCTATAAAGTGCTGCGTAGAAAGCGTCCTAAATTTGATCTTATGAACAATTTTCAAAATGCGTACGTGTGATACAAACATACAGTACGCACAAAAAAAAACACACGTACGGAGCACTTCCAGATGTGAAATCTATAAAAGCACTGCGTAGAAACCGTCCTAAATTTGATCTAACGATCTGTGAGTCCCTTACATGATCATTTCTCAAAGTGCGTACGTGTAATACAAACATACAGTACGCACAGAAAACGCACTTACGGATCACTTCCAGATGTGAAATCTATAAAAGTGCTGCGTAGAAAGCATCCTAAATTTGATCTTATGAACAATTATTAAATTGCGTATGTGTAATACAAACATACAGTATGCACACAAAAAAAACGCACATAGGGATCACTTCCAGATGTGAAATCTATAAAAGTGTTTAATAGAAAACGTCCTAAATTTGATCTTACGAACAATTCTCAAAGTGCGTACGTGTGATACAAACATACAGTATGCACAAAAAAAAATGCACATAGGGATCACGTCCAGATGTGAAATCTATTAAAGTGTTTAATAGAAAACATACTAAATTTGATCTTACGCACAATTCTCAAAGTGCGTAACGTGTGATACAAACATTCAGTACACAACGAAAACGCACATATAGATCACTTTCAGATATGAAATCTATAAAGCCCTGCGTAGAAAGCGTCCTAAATTTGATCTTATGAATAATTCTCAAAGTGCGTACATGTGATATAAACATGCATAATGCACAAAAAAAAAAAACGCACATACAGATCACTTCCAGATGTGAAATCTATAAAAGCACTGCATAGAAAGCATCCTAAATTTGATCTTACAAACCATTCTCAAAGTGTGTACGTGTGTTACAAAAATACAGTACGCACAGAAAACACACGTGTGGATCACTTTCAGATGTGAAATTTATAAAAGCGCTGCGTAGACACCGCCCTAAATTTAATCTTACGATCATTTCTCAAAGTGCGTATTTGTAATACAAACATACAGTACGCACACAAAAAAAACGCACATACAGATCACTTCCAGATGTGAAATCTATAAAAGTGTTTAATAGAAAACGTCCTAAATTTGATCATACGAACAATTCTCAAAGTGCGTACGTGTGATACAAACATACAGTATGCACAAAAAAAAACCGCACATACGGATCAATTCCAGATGTGAAATCTATAAAGCGCTGCGTAGAAAGCGTCCTAAATTTGATCTTATGAACAATTCTCAAAGTGCGTACATGTGATACAAACAAGTACGCACAGAAAACACACATACGGATCACTTTCAGATATGAAATCTATAAAACGCTGCGTAGAAAGGGTCCTAAATTTGATCTTACGATCTGTGAGTCCCTTACATGATCATTTCTCAAAGTGCGTACATGTGATACAAACATACAGTACGCACAGAAAACGCACATACGGATCACTTCCAGATGTGAAATCTATAAAAAAAGCGTCCTAGATTTGATCTTATGAACAATTATTAAAGTGCGTATGTGTAATACAAACATACAGTATGCACACAAAAAAAAAACGCACATAGGGATCACTTCGAGATGTGAAATCTATAAAAGTGTTTAATAGAAAACGTCCTAAATTTGATCATACGAACAATTCTCAAAGTGCGTACGTGTGATACAAACATACAGTATGCACAAAAAAAAAAACCGCACATACGGATCAATTCCAGATGTGAAATCTATAAAGCGCTGCGTAGAAAGCGTCCTAAATTTGATCTTATGAACAATTCTCAAAGTGCGTACGTGTGATACAATGAACACACAGTACGCACAGAAAACGCATGTATGGATCACTTTCAGACAATCTATAAATCTTGAATTGGTGTAGGGATGGGACGATTACCGGTTTCACGATTAACCACGATAAAATGTCCTGACGGTTAGTATTATCGTTTAAAATCTAATTATCATTACAACCGTGTTTGATTACCGTGATTTTGAAAACTCGCAGTAAATCCTGTCCAACCAGAATCAGTTTGAAGGAGGCACGCACATGCAACATAGTTTTTTTGCACAAGAAGGCACACTGCAAAAAATTATTTAAGAAAAAAAATTCTTAGTATTTTGGTCTTGTTTTCAGTAAAAGTATCTCAAAATTCTTAAATTAAGATGCTTTTTCTTGATAAGCAAAACAACCCAAGAAAATAAGTAGTTTTTAGACCAAAAATATCAAATTTAAGTGATTTTGTGCATAAAACTAGCAAAAAAAAAATCTGCCAATGGGAAGCAAAAAAATCTTGAACATTTTTCTTAAACACTAAATTCAATAAAAATTCAATAAAAATTTGCTTACCCCATTGGCAGATTTTTTTGCTTTTTTTATTCACAAAATCACTTAAATTTGTTACTCTTGGTCTAAAAACTAGACTTATTTTTTGGGTCATTTTGCTCATCAAGAAAAAACATCTTAATTTAAGAATTTTCTAATTAAGAAATTTTTTTCGTGATTTTTTTTTTTTTTTTTGCAGTGCATTTAAAGGACGATGTATTGTATTCATTCATGGTAAACTTATTAAACAGATTTGTTTTTTTTACCACAAAAATAATTTCAGGGACATGAAATATTAAATTGTAATTTTCAAAAATAAAACTTGTTTCAATGTTTCAGTGTGTTTATCAGTTCTTTTTGAACATTTCCATCTCATTTTAACAAAACCATGATAATATTGATAACCGTGATAACTTTGGTCACTATAATCATGATATGAAATTTTCATACCGTCCCATCCCTAAATTGGTGTGTAGTTGAACAGTTTTGGATCGCCTCAAATGTGAACAATGCGTAATTCATGTCATTGACATATAAAGAGTGTCTGCCAACATCCACATCCTTTGTGAGTGGCAAGAAAGGCTTATTTTCCAAAAATCTGCAATACTCAGAAAAGCAAATGTGCATATGACTGCTCAGACCCCGACGGGGCGCTATATGCACTTTTCCACAACTTTTCAAAGAGTGTTTTAAAAATATGAATGTTGTCGTGGATTTCTGCATACCCACGATCAAATCTGTGCGCTTTAAATAAGGTGTGTATTATTTACTGTGGGAAGTGTTACAAGAAGTACATCACTATGTGCATGTAATTGTAAAAAGATCTTGGCCTTCATTTTCATTTAGCAAATTTGCCTGAGTGGTGTTGACTCGTGTCTGCCCAAACCACACATTCCTGAAGCTTCTGTAATGTAAGTGTTGTAAGTGGCTGCTAGTTCTGGGTCTGTCCATCACTGTCAGTCTATGAATTTTTTTGGCCTTTTGTTATCCACTAGGTAAAAATTGCAAGCTGTGATTCCAGCAAGCCACGATTTAATGCATTATTTCAGCACAGGTTTCCCAACCCTATATATATATATATATATATATATATATATATATATATATATATATATATATATATATATATATATATATATATATATAAGAGTAAAAATTATGATGTTTGACTCTGCAGACAGCACTTCTCCCTCATAAATGGATTCTTGCTGGAGTTTACATGCTGAGAAAAGCTTTTGGCCGCCAATTTGGCCGGGAAGCATAGAGGTGATAACTTCAGCTAGAGGTTGAAGATTGTCTCAAAATGCTGAGAGCTTCAAATTTTCTCTTGGCTCCTGCTGATGTCGTCTTTTATTATGTCTGGGAGTGGGTGGCAGTATATTTTACTTTTTAAAATGAATTCATTTTTATAGAAAACTTTTAAAATCCTTATAAAAGGTAAAAATATATTTAAAACAAATGTAAAGTATATTACTAATTTTATAGTAAATTTTATTATTAAATAATTAACATAAACGTATCATAAAACATACTTCATATCTAATTTACTATTAAATGTATAAACATTTCATTTAAATTTTTTTGTTTTTATTATTATCATTCTGTAAATGAACTAATATAAATCTTTCTGTCATTTTATCAGTTGCTGACTGTGGTTAACGCAAATATTAATTGAAGAGCTCAGATGTAAAACCAAGTGCGTCTGACATGTTGTCTTGTAAATTAGCATTTTTTTATCAGACTCCTAATGGATTGGAGGTCAAGATTAAGCAGATTTGAAGCGAAAGTATTGAATAAACATATTCAATTCAATTTTATTTATATAGCTCTTTTCTCAATTGCTTAATTGTTTTAAAGTTTTTTTTTTAAATACGGGAACATCTTACGTATCATGGGAAGACGTAACTTATCATTTATTTTTATGGGCACTTCCCCCGGAAAAGCACGCCCGCACGTCAATTAGCGGTAGAGCGAGAACCGTGGACGCTAGAAGTCACAGGCATCACTTTGCGTGACAGCTTTTTTATATCATACTCATGAAGAAAGAAGAAAGTGTGTTTTTGAATGTAAGGAGAAGAAAGCCAGCCTTATGGAAAAAAGTCAAAGTTTGTTTATCCGGGGTAGCGGAGTTTTGCGTGTTAGTGTTTAAAGCTGGATTTTGTTGAAAAGTCCCAACCGGTTCATGAGTTGCAGGCGGTAAGTAAGATTTCTGTGTTATTTTGGAAATCGGCACTTAAGTGCATATTAATATAAACGGCACAAACATGTAGTGAATCATAAGTTATCTAGTGTTGTATAAAGTGTTGCATGACTCTTGACTCGCTCCTCCCGCAGCTCGTGACTCCTCCTTCCGTGCATCATCGGAAAGAATCGGTAAAGCTGATCTGTATTTTATAAATCTGATAAGCCTTTTGGAGATAATACTACTCTATAGGTACTCAAGATTAACATCACATATGCAAAAAAACGTATGTTATGGGAGCTTTAAGAATTAAGAACGTATGATACGCCCCGAGAGCATTTGGTTATAATTCGTTATTTCATTTTTGACCTAGGAGGTGTTTAGCGGCTTTTGGATCTGAGCTTCTCAAGTGTTGCTCCTGATGTTTTGCTGGAGAATACGGCTACCGTTGTAAATTTACTGAAAGCAGGTATGTCGACATGCGCTGCAAAGTGCTGGATAAATCAAAGGGTCCCACCTTGTCCTTCCGCTGTTTTTCATCCTGATATATGAACCAGCGCTCTCCATCATTACTGAACGCCAGTTTATAAGAACCAACGAACTGTACACGCCCAAAGTCTTTAGCTCCCTGGGTAATAATTCCTGTGATTTTAGTGGCAATCAGCAAGTCCACCTGTGAGAGAGAGACGGTATTATAAAAACATTTTACACAACTAGTGCTCCTGTAGCTCAACTGGTAGAGCATTGCGTTAGTAACACAAAGGCCATGGGATCGATCCCCAGGGAACACAGACTGATAAAAAATGTATAGCTTGAATGCACTGCAAGTCCCTTAGATAAAGTAATCTGTCAGATGCATGAATGATAACGTTTGCTTTTGGACTCAACTCTTGTCTACACTGTCAAAATTAAACTATTGATTGTGAGACTTGAGTCAAATAAAACCTGTACAGAAGAAATGAAGTGTTTGTGAAGCATGTCAGAAATAGAAACTGAGACATGCTGCACCAGCCGCTTGCAGTGTAGACATGAAAGTGTCATTTTAAAGTAGGTTATACCTCTGCGATCGACCAAAGAGGTGTTTGATGGCCAAACAAATCTTAAACCTGCTTTGGTGGCACCTTCCCTCAGGCTCTTGTCGCTTTAATACCACCTGAATTTAGTGCTAGGTGATGAACGTCACAGTAAATCACAGCTTTCCTCTCAACAGTGGAGGTCCTTCATATGATGTTCATCACTATCACTCGCAACGCAACTAATCTTGATCCTAAACTATGAATTAAATTTGAATCCTTTAATGTTTCTGTATATCCCATATTTTAAGTAATTCATACTTCCTCTTTCTCGCTTTCACTGCTTCTGTATGATTATTTCATGAGGACTCGTGTTGTGTATCCTGACCTGAACTTACGTGAGAAGCATTCACAGCAGTTGTGCAATCTCATAGGAGACTCTGATTGGCTAAGCTCAGCTTTGCGAGCATGCAGGTGTAATGTGATACATATATTAGGTTGGTCTCCCGGATCCAATTTGTTGACCTTGGTAGTCTATTTAAAGACATAACAGCCCTCAAATCTAAAAACATGTTCAGTTTAATGGTTTTTATGCCATTAATGAAAGCATTAACAGTTTGATTTGTGATGTTAGTGACATTGAGGTGAAGTTTAACCCCATGTTGACCTAGAGAAGTGTGTGCATGGAGGATTATAGGTAAAATGAAAGATCAATCTATCGATTGCATGAAGATAAATGTGTTCCAAGTACAACGAAAAGTCAGGGGTTGCATTTATTGCAATGGTTTTATATTGTGGCAAACCTAACATCCCCCCCCAAAAAAGATATATTTGTATAATAATAATTGTATCGCTAAATGATTTTATAGGCTGAAATGACTTTTGTGACTATAGCCTCTTTCACACAGTAATTCTGGTAAATTACCATGAATTTACCAGAATGAATTTACCAGTAAATACAAAAATGTGCTGTTCACATATGCAGTGACAATCCGTCTTTTTACCAGTAAGACATAATTCACACATCAGTATCAAAATACCAGTAAACTCGGAGAGAAAGCGGAAGTTACCTGTGGCGCGCGGCCGGCGAGCTCCGTCCGTGTCGTATTTGTAAACGGCGGGTTATGACTTAATATCCACGGTCCGTATTTTGTTGTTTTCACATCTGTGGCAAACGGTTGCGAAATTGCTCGTGACCAAACAACATTGCGTTAGGCGGCGTCAAACGGAACCTGCGCATTTGCACATTAGGCTTCACAGATGGTGTGCTACGGACGTCGGCAATTTGGCAATTAGATGGTAAGCTGTTTTAAACAACTTTGGTGAAGAAATGTGGATGTTAACTTCAGGTGTGCTCGACTTTTAAGCAACATGTGTGTGGAAACGTCCGTAAACAGTCTGGGGGAAACCGCGTCACCTGTATAAAAAACTTTCTGATTGGCTTTCTGATCTGTCAGCGCGGTCTGACGTCATCTAAATGCCGGTAATGCTATATTTTTCGTTCACACACAGCGCTTACCGGCAAATTACCGTTAATCTTACAACCTGTCTTACTGGTAAATTGGGAGCACTGATTTACCGGAAAGTTTTCTGTTCACACATGACATGTTAACTGCAATTTACCAGTAAATTACCAGTAAAGACTGTATGTGTGAAAGGGACTATTGTCTTTGGCATACCCTACAATTTCAAAGAGTGTAAGATTTAACATCAGCATATAAATGAAGGTATTGTAATTCCACTGTACCGTGTATACTTTTATTTACCTGCAGCCACTGCGATTGGTCGTTGTAAGCTGAAGTCCATGCGTTGACCTTGCCCTGTTTGTCCAGTCTGGCCTTGGAGGGTTCCCAGGAGAACATGTCCATGTTTAGGGTATGAAACACACTGGAGGAGGTGATCTGATGGTCCTGAATGTGTCCGTTTTTCATCCCCATGGGCTCCGAGCATCCTTGGAAAAACAATAATAAAGACTCTGGATGTAATTGAAGAGCTTCGATGAAAAACCCTCTACATATCAGTACATCTCACGTTTTCTGGTAAATTAGCTTTTTTTTTGCAAACTCTTAATGGATTTTGCCAAACAAAGTGGTATTTCTGATTGGCCTGTGGGCAGGATTAAGTGGATTTGAAGCGAAAGTATTTAATAACCGTATAAGGGGCCTTTCACATATTGCATCTTTTGCGCACTCAAGTTCGTTATTTCAAATGTAGGTGCGCGCTCTGCGCACTCATAATGGAAGTGACGCGGTGCGACGCGCTAATTTTTTTCAGTAAAAAACATCTCAACTTTTCAGAATGCCCCAAGCGCACCGCAGGTCATGTGATAAGAAACTATGCGCCTAACGTTTTCCACGCGTTTTTATACGTGGCCCGAAAGCATTTGGTTAATACATTGAGTGCGTTTACATGCAGTCTTTCGCCGATTATGCTTAAAGGTGGAGTATGTAATTTTTAGAAGGATCTCTTGACAGAAATCCAAAATAATATACAAAACTATATTATCAGGGGTGTACAAAGACCTTTCATAATGAACCGTTATGTGTTTATTACCTTAGAACGAGACCTTTTTATCTACATACAAAGAGGGTCCCCTTACATGGAAGTTGCCATTTTGTGCTCCCATTTTTCTACAGAAGCCCTTAACGGACAATTTTTTTTCCCAAGTTGTCTCCGAAGATGACATGTTTGTACGGTGACAACTACCGTAGCTTCTCTATGTGTTTCAAAAGCAAGTGGTGAGCAGTGGACTACGCCATCGGCTGCAATTCGCAACCTCACCACTAGATGCCGCTAAAATTTCCACACTGCACCTTTAATAAACTGAAAGTGTGTGGGGTCATGTAAACACATAAAACGCTTTTCTTTTATTGGGGAAAGCCCATAAACTGCTTAAGCAAAAACCGATCGGCACAGGTAGTTTATTTTTGCTTTTTACCCTGATTTTGCGTTGCATGTAAACACCTTAACAGCTTTCTCGCAGTTTTGTTCATATGCGCATGTGTCTGCATGGAAATAAAAAGTAACGCATAAAAGTCTGCGCTCGACCTCAGAAGAGATACAGCAGTATAGCTTAAGACAGATTTCCCGTCGGCTTTTTGAATTACTACATGTACAATACTATAGGCAGCAACGTCAAAATCCCATGTTAATACAGTTTTCTGCATAGCCGGTTTATTGATTTGCATGTAAATGCGTGAAAACAGGTTTCTATAATAAGTTGATTTTTTTTATAGTTATCCGCAGGCAAGTCGTGTTATAGTCACAAAATATTTGATCAATTTATTCATGTTATTGACACGATTTTCTGCAGTTTTTTTTTTGTGTCTGTGGCACGACTTTCATGTCATTTTATTTTTTTTCTCATTGTTTTTTACTATTTTTAAATCGTCGCTTGGGCTTAGGGTTAGATTCGGGGTTTGTGTTAGGATGCAATTTTATGTGGTTTCTACATGTTTTTCTTCCACTTTTAAAACTATTCTCGCCTGGAGTTGGGGTTGGGGTTAGGATGTCGCAGAAAGTGATTCTAACCCCAAGCAACAAAGGTAAAAAAAAGGAAAAAACAATGAGAAAAACAAAATATAAAATGACACGATAAAGAAAGTCGTGCCACAGACACGAAAATTATTTATAGAAATTTATGGTGAGTGACATGCAAAAGACATTCATGCTCCAGTGGCACGAAAAACAGAGGAAAATCATGTTAATAACACAAATAAATTAATCAAATATTTCGTGACTATAACACAAATTTCCATGAGATTATTCTGTGCATGTTAACGCACTCATTATCTAATTTTTGACGTATGATTGTGTCGCTTAGCGGCGTTTGTATCTCAGCTCCTCAATTCTCACCTTTGTCTTTGATAAAAAAGACTAAAAATATAAAAAGACTCAGACCTGTCAGTTCACAGCCAAGCAGCTCCATTCGCAGCGTGCAGTGTTTTCTGCAGACTTGTGGGTAAATGCGAATGTACTGCGCTTCGATCGGTGGGCTGAATGAGTTGGCAGATGGGCCGCTGTTATCAGTGTTTCCAGTGAATATCTGTACATAAAAATACAAAGAAACGTCACAAATCTGCATTGATCTATTTAATGTGATTTTTGTCATAAAAGAAAATCATTTTGACCCATACAATGTATTACTACAAGTATACCTGTGTTACTTAAGACTGGTTTTGTGATTCAGGGTCACTTATAAGGTTTTGTGATCATTTACAAACAGGTTAATAATAGATTTTATAGAACATTTTGCAAAACAGAACTTGAATGTTAAAGGTTTTGTTTGGAGCCATACTGCCAGACAAAGACCTTTATTTTTAAGAGATGAGAATAGTCTAATAATAAAAATCAGTTTCTTAATTTAAAATGATCCCCACAGGCTCTCTCATCCCATCCGGAACGAACGCTGTGTCCCGTCTTACCATGTCCTCATCCGTGCCCTTGACTTTAAACATGCTCCAGGCCTTTCCATCTTCACTGCATGCTACTTTATATGACTTCACATACTCCGGACTCCCGATTCGCTTGGCTCCTTGCGTTATGAGTCCGGTCACCCTCATCCTGCGCTGAAGATTTATCTGCGAGAAGACAGCACAAAATCAACCACCTCAGCTCATGAGATGAATGAATGAAGTCCTGTGGGGCGATAATTTATCCCCGTCAGAACCTGCTGTGTTGGAGACAATGATGGCCCAAGAAAAAATCTAAACTGAAAAATTCAATTTTGTGTAGCAAAATAAACTTTTGAAAATGCAAAGGTCATGGGTTTGATACTGATAAAATGTATAGCTTGTGATGCACTGTCTGTGAGTCACTTTGTATAAAGCGCAGAATAACATGCACCAGTGATTCACAATAGCAGAGAGTGAATGGACACAAATGTTGTGGTCAATTTCATGTCGACTTTGAATTAGAAAGATTGACAGGATAATGCAGTCCAAACGAGGTCTATTTATCTGAATCCACGGATATCGATCGCCTTCGGCTGCGCTCCAGGCATTGACGAGACCTTTCTTGTTAAGTCGGGCGAAGTACGGAAACCACTTCTGCAGGCCGAACAGAGGGCGATGTGTGGAGGACGCCGTTATCTGCTGATTCGAAATGATCCCTCCTTCCATCCCTAAAGGTCCGGTACATTCTGAGACAACAGACATGAAGATGCAAGATATGGTAAACCCAGAGATTTTATTTGAAGAGTTTCGTTGCAAAACAAGATAACCACCGTTTTTTTAATTGTTCAGAAATCGCGTTTTTTGGTTGTGCATTCCAATTAATTTCAGTTCAACTGCAGTTGGTTTGTTTTGATTTAAACATTCATAAGTTAAAAAATACAGCTAAGTAGCACCAAAAACTAAATAATAACATGATAACATAATAATAAACATGTTTTGACAAAAATGTTAAAAAATGGATTTATCTCGTTTTGCAACGAAACTCTTCATTTATAATATTTAGAATTCAAAAAAACTTTAAGCATTTAACAAATACTTTTTATTTTACAGTGCATTATATATTTTGATCATTCAGAAGGGCATTTAAAACTTTGTTATAACCATAGACTAGTGATAGACCGATATATCCGGCCGATTTTTGCGAGTTTTATGTGTATCGCAAATGACGATATGTGGCTGCTTTGTTCGCCGATTTTTTCTGGCGTTTTTTTACAGACAGAGTGCTGGAAGCCGCAAGCGATTGCAGGTCATGTGCCTAAAAACAACCAACCTTTCACTTAAAACGCTACTTACTGTCCCTTTAAGCCAATAGTAGGTATTGCCTGCCGTCGCCATCTTGGCCGCGCATCACTCGCGGATATCCAAAAATGGGTAAAGAGGCGGGACGTTACAAAGTTGCTGAGTTAAAAAACCATAGTTGCTCGCTCTCCGTTGACTCTGGTGCTAGCATAGATTCATAGATATGTACACTAGATGTCGCCTTGGCTACAGCAGTTCATTGGAACATATTCGTCAAATAGAGCCGCCATCTTGAAACGGAGGAGCCCTTCATCATCGTCATTGTAGGCAATGGTGTAACGGAAATAAAATCACCATAAATCATCATGAATGCGGTTTTCAAGGTTTTGGGGGGGGGTTCTCTCCAACGGTCAGACATGTATTTAGCATTAAGTGCAGAAAAAAATTTAAGTTTTGATATTATGAAAATCTACCTTTTCTAACTATAATGCATAGTGCTAGTAGGCCTAACATCCATACGCAGAACAAAAGCCCGCCATCGTCCATGAATTCGAAGTACAGGGAGAGATAGCAGCGTTACCTAACTACTTCCTATGACAAGACCCCTGTTTCAAGATGGCGACGGTTTTGACGCATGCTTAGAACCCCAAGGCAACATCTAGTGTACATATCTATGGCATAGAGTGAGGAGACCTGACCAATATGGCGGCGACGCTGGATTACGTTCAACCCATAGACTGTAAAAAAAGATGGACGACGTGATGTCGCTTCCTTCCATTGTCATGAGGCGTCTACGAATATAATGGCTGTGTCCGAAAACTCGCTACGCACACACCAAATGCGTAGCATCGCATTGCTTGCTCTACATTACTTGCGTGATTTAACTTTGTGTCATGCGAATTTTTTTGCTTGAGTTAAATATTTTCAACTTGCGCAAAGGCGCATTTGAGGTGAATAGCACATGTTTTCACGGCAATCGCACTGCCCAATTCGTGTCATTCGCATCGCCCCGCGCAAGGACGCGGCTGATTGCGTCTTGGCATTGACTTTGTATGTAATCTACTCGCGCAAATCGTTGAACTCGCGTTTGGTGTGTATGCCCCATAAATTGCTGCCTTCTGCGGCAGCATTCCAAGGCAGGAAGGTATCAGGCATTCAAAGGTATCCGAATCCAATGTTAGGTTTACTTCCTGACTCCTGAGATCTTATCCCACAATTCTATGTGTGTGCGTGCATTGGGAATGTGATTGGTCGAGCTCAAACAAATAAAATTGCGACTGGAGCACAAATTAATAAATGTAAATAAATGTATATTTTCACTTTTTACACCTTTAAATTGCATTTCTAGCGAAAAATTTGTATTGTAGTTCAAACATGCTGCCTTTGAAGTGTGTCCGAAAGCGTTTCTCTAACATTTTTTTTTTCATTTTAAGAAATTTTAGTGAGAGCCTCCTGAGCCAAGAAAGAGCAATCCGTTAAGTCTGACGTCCGCTTCCTGGTACAACCATTCTCAAAAAACGCGTTAATATAAGCTCATATCATAATGCAAAACTACCAAAACCCTGATTCTATTTTTTTCTTACCAGACATGGACTCATGGACATGGATTTTTTATGAATTAATAATATATTGCTGATTCCATGAGCCTGGAGACAGCACTGTGAGTTTATAAAATTTTCACTTAAATGCGTGATATGAATAAATAGTGCTCAATTAAAGCTGTTTAAACAATATCCACTATTAAATTGAGTGAAGGCTTGGACACAGAAACAATATTCCTTATGACTTAACAATCCTCAACATTGGTTGAGCTTGTGTGGACAGTTGAACTTGTCGGTCTCGTATTCGCAGGTCTGCAACACAGGCCGAATATCAACATAGCTTTTCATCAAAATGTCCTCAAAAACATCTGTCAGGTTGACACCTCTGCATCCCATATCATGCATTCATCGATGAGTAATGTGTTCTCGCTGTCACACCGAGATATGCAGACTTCACTCTCTAAAACTGAAATATCTTCCCTGGTGTCCCTGCAGTCACAGCTTTTTCTATCTGGAGAGGTGGCGCATGCTCGCCGAAACTCAGGGGACAACATTAACACAGCTCGAACCATCCCCACCTATCGATCGTATCATCTGGGGAGATATGAAGAGGAGCTGGAGACTGGTTCACAGGGAGCTCTTATTCGGTTGTTTAGACAACATGATCGCAAATCAAAGCTTATCGAGGGGTGTAACTTGATATAAGCTCCTCTGAGAGCCGTGTAACTGAGAGTGCATGATGGCAATCTTCAACTTATTCAATTGTACGTTCATAGATGTAAGACACAGATGCGAGCATCTTTTCTGAATCTTCGTATTCTCTATTGAATTGTAGCTTGTGCATCAATTTATGAGGAGTTATATTGCACGTATACGAATAGGAAATGTGTAGTATGGAGAAAAATAAGCAAAACAGAATCTGTTTTCCAACTAAACGTGTCCCATACGGCAAAAAAAAAAAAAATTATATATATATATATATATATACATAAATATATTTCAATATATTCCAAAAAAATGGCTAAACAAATATGTTTTAAAATTGTCTTTGGCCATTTTTAAATGTATTTTAAAAATAAAAATTATTTATATTTATGTTGTCGCATTGAAAGAAAAACCTTATATGTTACAAATATACTTATAATTTAATATATTCTTATACATTTTTTACTTTATATATTTTATATTTTGGCCAGAAAAAATATTTTTGGCCGTATGTGTTGTAAAATTAGAAATGTATTTGTTGCCCCTAAAATACATTTTGAAATATATGTCAATATATGAAGGTTAAAACTAAATATATTTTTAAATATAAAAATATATTTAATTAAGCTTTACCTTTTACAAAATGTATTTAGCATATATTTAAAATATATTTTTGGCCCAAAACATCTTTTTTTAGGTGTATGGGCATGACAAAATGCTGTGCACTACTCAGCCAATGTCATATTAACCTTTTTAAATGGTTGAAGGCAGTGGCTTTCATCCAAAAGTTGGCACGTACAGAATATGGTTATAGTTTGTTGTGTATGCTAATGAATATTTAAGGGGTTGGCTTTAATTAAATGAGGCGATGAAGTTTATTCTCACTTACTGTACTGACAGTTTCTCCCCATGTATTCGTCTGGGCATTGACAGGTGTAGTTTGCACGCAGATCCGTACAGCTGCCTCCGTTTTTGCATGGATTCGTCTCGCACTCATTAATATAAGAAAAGACAAGCAGACGTAAATCATCGGCAGGAAGTCATTTTAATTCAGCATTAAATTATTCATCCTGGTAAAGCTCCAAAGGGTCAGGTAAAATTTTTCATTATCTTTTAAATGGCCACATTGATCATGACCTTCTCCATCATATCGTTTAACATGTAACTGCTTATTTCATTTACTACAGTTACAAAATTTCCTATTGTTGCTCTTTCATGACTCATAAGACTAAAACCCCATTCACACAGCACTTTGGTCCCAGAAATTTTTTGTAAAATTGGCAGAGAGGCTTGCTCTCACTTGCTTTTTATGATCTGGATTTTCGAGAGAGAAATTACGGATAATTCAAAAACTTCAGACGCTTTGGACGTAAAAAGGGTTTAAATGGAGTCCTAATAACCAGAGGAAGAAATATTGCTCAGAACAGGTCTTTTTATACACTCTTAAAGGGCACATTATGCCAAATTATATATAACAAGGTGTTTGAAGATAAATGTGTGTTGGCAGTGTGTGAACACAACCAGCCTACAATGAAAAAACCAACCCTCTCCTACTTTTTTTTTATCCCCATTAAACCAAAGCAGCTCATTAGACATGCTGTTTTTAGCATGTTTTCATTTAGTTAATGTGACATCACACAATCAAGCCCCGCCCACATAGTGACTGGTTAATTTTACCCCAAAGCTTTTCTAAATGTGTTTGTTAAAGATACTATTGTCTCAGGCCGTATTCACAGAAATCAGATATATTTTTAACTAAAAGCACTCATTAGCTGGGTTTCCATTACAGATTTGCGCAAAACTTTAGCGTTATTTCTAAATGTCTACAAAAGACTATTGCGAAATTACGGCGTTTTCATTAAATGATGATGTGTCTAGTCACTTGCCATAAGTCATTCCAAACATCACGTTGACTGATGTTGGTAGGTTTACTAATATCACATCCACCTAGGCATTATTTACGTAAGACGTAAGAGTATTTCCAAACATTAATGCCAAGGTAATAGTACATTATTATCAAAAGAAATGTAGCAGTGTTATCCAAACATAAAAGAAACAAGAAACCTCATATACTTGGGAGCATATTGAGGTGTTTCTGGGAGGTTTTAGTTCATACTGCTTCATCTTTAAATAATAATTATGTGACTTACTTGCATCAGGTGACCTGAAAATGCAAAGAAACTGTTTCCATTGCAGTTTTGTGAAATACACCTTTTCCGAATTCTGAAAAACCACCTCATGCGAGCGTGATGCTACACCAAATGCGTAGCAACATTTTCAACTTGTGCGAAGGCCCGTTTGAGGCGAATTCGCGGCAATTGCCCCACCCAATACGCGTCATTTGCATTGCGTCATTTGATCGCGTCTTTGCATTAACTTTGTATGTAATCTACTCACACAAATCGTTAAACTCGCGTTTGGTGTGTATGCCCCATAACAAATTTTTTGTGAAATATGGGAGTATGGGAAATTGAAGTGTTTTCATCTCAATTCGCAATATCAATTTGCGCAATTTAAAGGGTAATGGAAACGCAGTTACTGTCTGTTGGTAATGGAGTGAGGAGCTGTAGCTCATTTGCATTTAAAGGTACACACACATGCAAGCGTATAAAAATGTTTGCCACATATGCGAGTTTTGGCGAAAATGATGTGTTTGCATTAGCTGTATTTTTAATTCGCAATGTCAATTTGCGCAATATAAGCGGTAATGGGAATTCAGTTACTTTCTGTTTGTAATGGAGTGAGGAGCTGTAGCTCATTTGCATTTAAAGGTACACACACATGCAAACGTATAAACTTTTTTGCCACATATGAGAGTTTTCGCGAAATTTATGTGTTTGCATTGGCCATATTTTTAATTTGCAATGTCAATTTGGACAATTTAAAGGGTAATGGAAACGCAGTTACTTTCTGTTGGTAATGGAGTGAGAAGCTGTAGCTCATTTGCATTTAAAGGTACACACACATGCAAGCGTATAAACTTTTTTGCCACATATGCGAGTTTTGATGTGTTTGCATTGGCCATATTTTTAATTCGCAATGTCAATTTACGCATTTTAAGCGGTAATGGAAACGCAGTTTTTTTCTGTTGGTAATGGAGTGAGAAGCTGTAGCTCATTGGCATTTAAAGGTACACACAAATGCAAGCGTATAAAAGTTTTTGCCACATATGCAAGTTTTCGCGAAATTTATGGGTTTGCATTGGCCATATTTTTAATTTGCAATGTCAATTTGGACAATTTAAAGAGTAATGGAAACGCAGTTACTTTTTGTTGGTAATGGAGTGAGAAGCTGTAGCTCATTTGCATTTAAAGGTTCACACACATGCAAGCGTATAAACTTTTTTGCCACATATGCGAGTTTTGATGTGTTTGCATTGGCCATATTTTTAATTCGCAATGTCAATTTGCGCATTTTAAGCGGTAATGGAAACGCAGTTTCTTTCTGTTGGTAATGGAGTGAGAAGCTGTAGCTCATTTGCATTTAAAGGTACACACACATGCAAGCGTATAAAAGTTTTTGCCACATATGCGAGTTTTCGTGAAATTGATGTGTTTGCATTGGCCATATTTTTAATTTGCAATGTCAATTTGCGCAATTTAAAGGGTAATGAAAACGCAGTTACTGTCTGTTGGTAATGGAGTGAGGAGTTGTAGCTCATTTGCATTTAAAGGTACACACACATGCAAGCGTATAAACTTTTTTGCCACATATGCGAGTTTTGATGTGTTTGCATTGGCCATATTTTTAATTCGCAATGTCAATTTGCGCATTTTAAGCGGTAATGGAAACGCAGTTTCTTTCTGTTGGTAATGGAGTGAGAAGCTGTAGCTCATTTGCATTTAAAGGTACACACACATGCAAGCGTATAAAAGTTTTTGCCACATATGCGAGTTTTCGTGAAATTGATGTGTTTGCATTGGCCATATTTTTAATTTGCAATGTCAATTTGCGCAATTTAAAGGGTAATGAAAACGCAGTTACTGTCTGTTGGTAATGGAGTGAGGAGTTGTAGCTCATTTGCATTTAAAGGTACACACACATGCAAGCGTAGAAACTTTTTTGGCACATATGCGAGTTTTCACAAAATTGATGTGTTTGCATTGGCCGTATTTTTAATTCGCAACGCCAATTTGGACAATTTAAAGAGTAATGGAAACGCAGTTACTTTCTGTTGGTAATGGAGTGAGAAGCTGTAGCTCATTTGCATTTAAAGGTACACACACATGCAAGCGTATAAACTTTTTTGCCACATATGCGAGTTTTGATGTGTTTGCATTGGCCATATTTTTAATTCGCAATGTCAATTTACGCATTTTAAGCGGTAATGGAAACACAGTTTATTTCTGCGGGTAATTGGAGTGAGAAGCTGTAGCTCATTTGCATTTAAAGGTACACACACATGCAAGCGTATAAAAGTTTTTGCCACATATGCGAGTTTTCGTGAAATTGATGTGTTTGCACTGGCCATATTTTTAATTTGCAATGTCAATTCGCGCAATTTAAAGGGTAATGAAAACGCAGTTACTGTCTGTTGGTAATGGAGTGAGGAGTTGTAGCTCATTTGCATTTAAAGGTACACACACATGCAAGCGTAGAAACTTTTTTGGCACATATGCGAGTTTTCACAAAATTGATGTGTTTGCATTGGCCGTATTTTTAATTCGCAATGCCAATTTGCGCAATTTAAGTGGTAATGGAAACGCAGTTACTTTCTGTTAGTAATGGAGTGAGGAGCTGTAGCTCATTTGTATTTAAAGGTACACACACACATGCAAGCGTAAAAACTTTTTTTTGGCACACATGCAAGTTTTCGCAAAATTGAAGTGTTTCCATTGGCCGTATTTTCAATTCGCAATATCAATTTGCACAATTGATAGGGTAATGGAAACGCAGTTACTTTCTGTTGTTAATGGAGTGAGAAGCTGTAGCTCATTTGCATTTAAAGGTACACACCCATGCAAGAGTATAAACTTTTTTGCGACATATGAGAGTTTTCGCAAATTTATGTTTGCATTGGCCGTATTTTTAATTTGCAATGTCAATTTGGACAATTTAAAGGGTAATGGAAACGTAGTTACTTTCTGTTGGTAATGGAGTGAGAAGCTGTAGCTCATTTGCATTTAAAGGTACACGCACAAAAAAGAGCGCCAAATGATCTGTGGGGTATTTTGAGCTGAAATGGACACACCTGAGACTTATATTACCATCTTGTAAAAATGGGCATAATATGTACCCATTAAAAGGGACAGATCATGAAAATCTGACTTTTTTCATGTTTAAGTTCTATAGTTGGGTCCTCAGTGCTTGTATCAACCTAGAAAATGTGATTAAGAACAACCCAGTAACTTAATTTTGGTACACCATTCTCTGCAAAATAGGTCATTGAAATGTGGCTCCCTTTGTGATGTCAGAAGGGGATAATACCGCCACCTAATCTGCACTATCCAACCATGGCCCTGCCATTTAGTGCAGTGAGCAGCTCATTTGCATTTAAAAGGACACAAAAATGGCACATTATTACTCACAACTACAAAGTGGCAATTTTAAAATACTATAATAAATTAACTGTATTTTTATATTATATTATATTATATATTTATATTATATTTGACATTTAAAAAAAAAACTATCTCCACTACAAATAATAAAACTTCTTAATGGTAAAGGTTCTTTATGGAACCATTCAGCCAAAAATGGTTCTTCAATCGCATCGTGATTGTCCTGTATCAGTTTTCTGCGTTAAAAAAACACCTCTATGGTAAAGTCTTACTGAGCTTCAGGTTTGATTTTTATTCTGCTGGAAAGGAACTCAGGAGACTTGTTACAGACAGCAAGCCGTGGGGTCATCCGAGCAAAACTTGCGGATTTGCACGGAGGAATTTAGGTCTCATTTTCCCAGGTATCTAGCAGAGATTAATAGCACCTTTGGGTTTACCACAGTAGAAAAGCACTGGAGGGCAACAACATGAATTACTGGAACGGTCTAAATCCAAGGTCATCTCATGAGATCTGAACGGATGGTTGAAGAGAGCAAAAGTGGGATTTTAGGATCTTTTGTCATGATGTTAGATTGTGCTGATCCTCTCACAGAGTGATGCCAAGAGTACAAAGACCTAACATGACAAAAACCTAATACTGTAGGTCTGAATAAATGTCTAGATTGCTGTCTGTCATAAATGAAGGGGGAAAATAGTGAAACTATTTATTAGCTCCAGGAAAGTTAAACAGTACAAATTTCCATCTTGCACTAAGGAACTAAATGGTTTTTGGTAATGTAGCTTTAAGCTGTTTTATTAAGCTTCTCTCTGTAAATGTTATTTGTTATAAATGGCTAACCTTTTTTAAAAGAATAACATCAGGAACATTGAACAGATTGAATGTCTGTGTAAAATCATGCATAGCGTACAGTAAGAATACAGTATGTATTGTTTTTTATTTTGGCAGGTTCGGAGTGGGGGGTGACCGCTGGCTTTCATACCCGTCATGTGCATCCAACCACCTCCGTCAGTTGAGATGAAACCCGCGTCCTGATTGGTTGAATTTTCTTCATGGGGCCACAGCACAAGCAGTGAAGCAAGCAAATTGGTGTGAGGAACCGAAAGGGGGTTGGTCAGCTGTCACTCTGAATTTGTGGTGTTACTGCAGGACCCCAACAGAGGTGAACACACAGCCCCTGACCTAATACAGTATGTGTTTTTGAGTTTAAAATTGGCTTGGGAAAGCATGAAGCCATTCGATGCATCCAGTATTTCATTTCTAAAACATGCAAACTGTAAATTTAGCATCCTTAGTTGTGCCAGGACAAGTAGGTTAATGAAGTCAGTGGGGCTTCACACATCAGAGGTCTCCGCTAGATCCTGAGATGGCTGTGCTGCGGTTGTGTCCAAATTTCCGGACAGTTTTAGGAAAACATCAAAGCTAGAGGTCTTCACGGGTTCAATTTGAACCGAAAACCCGGGGTCTGACCCGAAAGGGTTCGGGTCTAAAAATTTCCACCGGTCAGGAAATTTCATGGACACCGGTCAGGTAATTTAAAATGAATGTTTATTTTATGAACAGACCCGAGTAGACTTAAACTATCTTGTGTGTGTGCATCGAGTCCTTTTCCAACCCCCCTCTGTTTGCCAAAAGCACTTGCGACATTGTGTGCCTGGCGGTAGGTTCATTTTCTTTGAGACAGAACTGTCAATCAATTTTAAAATGCACATTTTAGCGGTTACCTTGGTGTTGTCGTCAAATAACAAGGGAAAATAAATGAAGCATTGTGCCAAATTGGATGCGAGGCCAACAGGGTATCTTTCAGTCTGACTGGTGCGTGCGAGACTGCACACACGTCGGTGCCGTTTACATTCAGGGCCAAAAAATGCCACTGGTTCGGGTCAAATTTTTTTTCTGGTTTGTTTTGGGTCAGGTCTTTCTTTAAAAAAAATATTTATGCATGTCGGGTTTGGGTAAAAAGTGAATTGGGTAATTTCGGTTGGGGTAACTTTCTTTGAAACTCTTGTCCAGAGCCAATGTTTGTGTAACATCCAGCCATGCCAAGATGTATCCTTCTTTACCCATGATATCCCCACACTGCAAAAAATGACTTTCTGATTTAGGATTTTTGTCTTGTTTTCAGTACAAATATATAAAAATTCTTAAATTAAGATGTATTTTCTTGATAAGCAAAATGACCAAGGAAAATAAGTCTAGTTTTTCGATCAAAAATATCAACTTTAAGTAAATTAGTGCTTAAAACAAGCAAAAAAATCTCCCAATGGAATAAGAAAAATTTTCTTTAAATAAGTTTACTTTTTTCATAAACACTTATTTCAAGAATTTTTTTCTTATTCTATTAGCAGATTTATTTATTTTTTGCTTGTTTTAAGCACAAATTCGCTTAAATTTTATATTTTTTGTCTAAAAACTAGACTTATTTTCCAAGGTCATTTTGCTTATCAAGAAAATACATCTTAATTTAAAAAAAAATTGATATTTTTGCTGAAAACAAGACAAAAATACTAAGTAAGAAAGTCATTTTTTGTAGTGCAAATTAAATCCTACACTGCACTAAATGATTTTCAAGAAAAAAATTCTAAGTATTTTTGTCTTGTTTTCAGTAAAAATATCAAAAAATTTGATGCTTAAATTAAATTAAGATGCTTTTCTTGATGAGCAAAATGACCCAAGAAAATAAATCTAGTTTTTAGACCAAAAAATCAAATTTAAGTGATTTTGTGCATAAAACAAGCAAAAAAATCTGCCAATGGGGTAAGCAAAAAAATCTTGAAAATTTTTCTTAAAAACTAAATTCAAGAAAAATTCAAGAAAAATTGCTTACCCCATTGGCAGATTTTTTTTGTTTGTTTTATGCACAAAATCACTTATTTTCTTGGGTCATTTTGCTCATCAAGAAAAAGCATTTTAATTTGAGAATTTTTAGATATTTTTACTGAAAACAAGACACAAATACTAAGAATTTTCTTGTAAATCATTTTTTGCAGTGTATATGTGCAAATTGTAAAAATGTCAAATGATATCTGATAGTAATTTCTTTCAGTCTTAACAGTAATTTTCTAGTTATTTAGTAAAGATAGTTTGTTTGAGAAAGAGACCGGTTTGATCACATACAATGTCAGAACGCACTGACAGCTTCAAACAATACAGTTCAATTTGACAAAAAACTCACATAGTGAACAATGAATGCTTTCGACCACTTTGAAACCACATGCAGCAACTAATAAACTGTTATTACGAAGGCACAGACACATGAGATACCTCAACATTTTTTAAGGGAAAATCTAGTTCCTGTCGTATTATGTACATGTCACGGTAGGAAAATCCATTGTTTTCCTCCGTGTCATGTTTGTGTGTGTGTGTTGTTCACTTACCCTGCCATGTGCTCGTTAGAGCGATCCCTTTCACCTGTGTGTTGATTGTCTCGCTCCAGCTGTTCATCATTACATCATCTCCATAAAAGCTCACCTGACTTTCTGTTCCCTGCCAGATTCTATTGTTTGCTCAGTCTCCGTGTTGTTTGGTTGTTCCCTGTGCTTTGGATTACGTGTTTCAGTTGGATGTGTATTGTCGTCGTCGTCTTCGTGTGGATGTTCCGTGTCAGCCTGGATTTCACCACTGCTCACCACTCCACCAACGTCGCACTCAAAACACCAACTTCCACCGTAGTCATCGTCACCATTGCCAACCACAACACCGGACTGGATTACTTCCGCATTTGACTTTGAATACTCTCTCTTTGTTTATATTTAATAAACATTGTTTCATTTTTACACCTGCGTTTGCTTCTGTCTTTACAAGTTATTACAGAAGAATCTGGCCAACATGGAAGCAGCAGGTGGCCAGCCGATCTCCGGGTTGGAAGAGTTTCTCCAGCGATCTCTGGTTCGTATGGATCATCAGGATCAAACCATCGAGGACATGCGGAAGGCCGTCCAGGCAATGGTGGCGAAGGTTTCCGAGCTCTCTCAGCGATCTCCGAACATCACGCCTCCCACTGCGCCACCCATGCCGCCCGCACCATCTTCACCTCCAGGGGGTAGTTTCATCCAGGAACCGAGACTGCCGATCCCGGAGAAATATGCCGGTGAGCCCAACTACTGTCGTACTTTTCTCTCTCATTGTTCTCTACATTTCGCCCAACAGCCCCGGACATTCTCGCTCGAGGAGACCAAAGTGGCGTTCACGCTCTCACTGCTCTCGGGCAAGGCTGCCCTCTGGGGGACGGCGGTATGGGAAAACCACGACAGCTGTTGTTCCTCGTTCGCCTCGCTTTCCGAAGAAATGAAGAGGGTTTTCGATCGCTCCGTCGCCGGGAGGGAGGCCGCCCGGCTCCTCACGGATCTCCAGCAGGGGGAGCGGTCGGTCTCGGACTATGCCATCGAGTTCCGTACCCTGGCGGCGGAGTGCAGGTGGAACGAGGAAGCGCAGTGGGACCATTTCCTGCATGGGTTGGCGGATCGGATCCATCGAGAGATCATCACGGCGGAATTACCGAAGTCGCTCAACGGTCTGGTGGACTTGGCGATCCGGGTTGACGCACGCCTGTCTACCGTTGCCAGAAGGAAGACTCAAGTTCTGCCCCTACGTCAAGCGGAGTCCACGGATCCTCCCATCGAAGTTTCCGCCGGTGGTCTCTCAGATCCGGAACCCATGCAGGTGGGTCGAGCTCGGTTACCCTGGAAGGAGAGGAATCGGCGGAGATCCTTGGGTCTTTGCCTATACTGTGGTGAGTCGGGTCACCAATGTCAGAGGTGCCCGGTAAAAGACCAAGCCCGATAGTAAAACAGAGGCTACTATCGGGCAGGATCTCCGCACAGAAGACCTCTACTACATCCACTCTCCTTCCGGTGAGACTACGGTGGTCCACTATGTCACACTCGGGGCACGCACGTCGGGATTCGGGGGCGGAGGGCAACTTCAGCGACAGCTCACTAGCACGTAAGCTCAAGTTACCTTTCACTGCACTCACCCACCAGATTGCGCCCTTCGCCCTCAATGGACATCAGTTACCCACTATCAAGTACACCACAGCACCTATCACACTCATCACTTCCGGAAACCACACAGAGACTATTTCATTTTTTATTACTGACACTGCTCTCTCTCCCATAGTTCTTGGTCATCCGTGGCTTCATTCCCATAACCCAAGAATTGACTGGAAACTGGGTTCTGTTACCAGCTGGAGCGAGGAATATCATAAGTCCTGTCTTGTCTCTGCTTGTGTTTCTGTGTCTGAGTCTGTGTTTCAGGGGAAAGCAGTGGATTTGTCTACCGTGCCCACGGAGTACCATGACCTGAAGGAGGTGTTCAGTAAGTCGCGGGCTGATTCTCTTCCTCCTCATCGTCCCTATGACTGTGCGATAGACTTATTGCCAGGTACGTTTCCGCCTAAGGGCAAGTTATACTCTCTGTCTGTTCCGGAGATGGAGGCCATGGAGAAATATATTTCTGATTCTCTGGCAACGGGGTTCATTCGTCCTTCCTTTTCTCCAGCGGGGGCGGGGTTCTTTTTTGTGGGGAAAAAGGACGGATCCTTGCGACCTTGTATTGACTACCGAGGGTTGAACAACATCACGGTAAAGAATACTTATCCTTTGCCGTTGATGTCTTCAGCTTTCGAGAGGTTGCAGGGAGCGTCCGTTTTCACTAAATTGGACTTACGTAATGCATATCATTTGGTTCGCATCAGGAAGGGGGATGAATGGAAGACTGCGTTTAACACCCCTCGTGGCCATTTTGAGTACTGCGTGATGCCTTTCGGTCTCACGAACTCGCCGGCAGTCTTCCAAGCACTCGTTAATGACGTGTTGCGAGACATGGTAGACCAGTTCATATATGTTTACCTGGATGACATATTGATTTTTTCTTCGTCTCTCCAGGAACATTTGCAACACGTACGACGAGTGCTTCTGCGGTTGTTAGAGAATGGGCTTTTTGTCAAGGCGGAAAAATGCGTTTTTCATGCACAGTCTGTTTCTTTTTTAGGACACATCATTTCGACTGAGGGTGTTCGCATGGATCCTGAGAAAGTTAAGGCTGTGGTAGATTGGCCATCCCCAGAGTCTCGCAAGGCCCTGCAGAGATTTCTGGGGTTCGCCAATTTTTACCGGCGTTTCATTCGCAATTTCAGCCAACTAGCCGCACCTCTGACCGCTTTGACTTCCCCTGGTTTGACGTTCAGGTGGTCAGACGCAGCTGAGGCTGCGTTTGCCAAACTGAAAAGCTGCTTTGTTTCAGCTCCCATTCTTGTAACCCCTGATCGTTCACGTCAATTCATAGTGGAGGTCGACGCGTCAGAGGTGGGGGTAGGAGCAGTGTTGTCCCAGCGCGCATCCTCAGACGGAAAGGTTCATCCTTGCGTGTATTTTTCCCATCGTTTATCTCCTGCGGAAGTTAATTATGACATTGGCAATCGAGAGTTGTTGGCGGTCAAGCTAGCACTGGAAGAATGGCGTCACTGGCTTGAGGGGTCGGGTGTACCTTTCATTGTATGGACGGACCATAAGAATCTCGAATACATTAGAACTGCCAAAAGACTTAACTCCAGGCAGGCTCGGTGGGCATTGTTTTTCGGACGTTTCGATTTTACACTTTCTTACCGGCCGGGTTCCAAAAACATCAAACCCGATGCTTTATCCCGTCTTTTTGAGCGTTCCGATCGTACTGCTACTCCCGAGCCTATTTTACCAGAGAAAATCATTATCTCTGCGCTCAGATGGGAGGTCGAATCGAAGGTTTTGACAGCCTTAGAAGGGGTAACGCCCCCGGCTCGCTGCCCACCGAACCGTTTATTTGTGCCGGAAGGGTTACGGTCAGACGTTCTCCAGTGGGGTCATAGTTCCAGTGTTGCTTGTCACCCAGGGGTTAGTAGAACTAGGTTTCTAGTCAAGCAACGATTTTGGTGGCCTGGTATGGCTCGTGACGTCCACGACTTCGTCTTGGCTTGTTCGGTTTGTGCCGTTGGTAAGACTTCCAATCGTCCTCCAGATGGGTTACTTTTACCGCTGTCTGTCCCTTCGAGACCCTGGTCCCACATTTCGCTAGATTTTATTACCGCCCTCCCACCCTCTAAGGGTAATACGGTGATTTTGACCGTAGTGGACCGGTTCTCGAAGGCGACCCATTTCATTCCCTTGCCCAAATTACCATCAGCCAAGGAAACAGCGGTAGCTGTCATTGACCACGTCTTCCGAATACATGGCCTCCCGACAGACGTGGTCTCTGACAGGGGTCCCCAGTTTGTGTCCAAATTTTGGCGAGAGTTCTGCAAATTGCTAGGGGCGACTGTTAGTCTTTCATCCGGGTTTCATCCCCAGAGCAACGGTCAAACCGAGCGAGCCAATCAGGACGTCGAAAGGGTGTTGCGATGTCTGGTTTCCAAGAATCCTTCGTCCTGGTGTCAGCAACTCTCAATTGTGGAGTACGCACACAATTCTCTGCCGGTGTCATCTACGGGCATGTCTCCATTTAAGTGTAGTTTAGGGTACCAACCACCTAATTTTGTCAGTACTGAATCCGAGGTGTCGGTTCCCTCCGCAAACGCACTAGTCCAGAGGTGCCACCGCACCTGGATCAGAGCTCGCAGAGCTCTGCTCCAGGCAAGGTCACGCACCAAGGCCAAGGCCGATCGCCACCGGTCGAAGCCTCCCCGATACGTCGTCGGTCAAAGAGTGTGGCTTTCTACCCAGAATATTCCGATGCGTTCCGTCTCGAATAAACTTGCTCCCAAATTTATTGGCCCGTTTTCTGTTACCAAAATCATTAATCCGGTAACAGTGCGTCTTAGCCTTCCTCCTGCGTACAGGAGGGTTCACCCCGTCTTTCATGTCTCCAAAATTAAACCGGTGATTTCTTCCCGTCTTAATCCGCATACCCCGGTTCCCCCTCCGCCTCGTATCGTTAATGGGGAAACCACTTATTCGGTTAACCGTATTCTGGACTCCAGACGGAGGGGACGCGGATTTCAGTACTTGGTGGATTGGGAAGGTTACGGTCCGGAGGAGAGAAGGTGGGTTCCTGCTCGGGACATACTGGATCACCGCCTTATTGATGAGTTCAATCAACAGGTAAAGCAGGCTGGGAACGCCGAGGGGCGTTCCTAGGGGGGAGGGTACTGTCACGGTAGGAAAATCCATTGTTTTCCTCCGTGTCATGTTTGTGTGTGTGTGTTGTTCACTTACCCTGCCATGTGCTCGTTAGAGCGATCCCTTTCACCTGTGTGTTGATTGTCTCGCTCCAGCTGTTCATCATTACATCATCTCCATAAAAACTCACCTGACTTTCTGTTCCCTGCCAGATTCTATTGTTTGCTCAGTCTCCGTGTTGTTTGGTTGTTCCCTGTGCTTTGGATTACGTGTTTCAGTTGGATGTGTATTGTCGTCGTCGTCTTCGTGTGGATGTTCCGTGTCAGCCTGGATTTCACCACTGCTCACCACTCCACCAACGTCGCACTCAAAACACCTACTTCCACCGTAGTCATCGTCACCATTGCCAACAACAACACCGGACTGGATTACTTCCGCATTTGACTTTGAATACTCTCTCTTTGTTTATATTTAATAAACATTGTTTCATTTTTACACCTGCGTTTGCTTCCGTCTTTACAAGTCATTACAGTACAGGTTTGTGAGGAAAGATTGACTTTGTGTTTTTATAACATAGACAAATGATCCAAGGAGTTCAATGACACTGTGAAGTCTAATTATTATCACGTAAGCAGGTGATGACAACTGAGCCCAAACAGCTTTGCCTGTAGATCTGTTATTCTAGCTCTTATCTTAAAATCACACTTTTAGCCTGACATTAATTATAGACTTTGCTTAGAAGTCAATTCAGGGGACGTTGTGAATGAAGGTCAGTGAGGGATGTGTGCGAATGTGGATCGAAAGGAGCATCCCCTCTTTCCCAGAGCAATGAATAATGTAGACGGTCTGTTGTAACCGCAGGGAATAAAAAATAACACAAAATCAACACAAGCTCTTCACGGTGCAGAGATTAAAATGTCCTTTTACAGGTCTTTGTTTATTATATCCCTGTCAATCACTAAACACACAATACCAAACCATAGATTTTTTTATGTGAACCAAACGGATCATGGAAATAACCAAACTAAACCATTGAGACCGTTATGTACAGTAAGTGAGAATAAACATACTGCAGTTTGTAACTGGCCAAATAATCAGCCAAAGCTTTTAGTTTATCTGCAATGGCTACAACCAAACCCATTTGCACCTTCTGTCACCTCCAAAATCTACCATCAACAGTAAGATTTGGAATCAAGGACTGGTCAAAACTAGTTTGGGACTGAATGATTTTCATGACCTTCATTTCTGTTAATGGTTTGTTTTTGAGCGATTGAATTCTTGTTTCCTGCGTTGGCATTTAGGGGCGCAACCAAATGTAAAGCTAGGTTGCAAAAGAAATCATGCTTTAAACATATAATGCATCTTCTATTTTAAAGGGATTGTTCACCCAAAAATGAAAGTGCTGTCATGATTTTCTCATTCTTATGTTGTTCCAAACCTGTATTAATTTCTTTTTTCTGAAACAAATACAATGGAATTCAATGGGTACCATCAACTGTGTCAGTGTTCGAATTATTTCAAAGATTATGGGGGGTCCCCTAGCTAACCCCTCACCCCCCGTCATTATAGGGTTGCCATGATTTAAGATGTGATTCTGGGTCAACATTTTTTGTTCATCCTTGATCAACGTTTTAATCCAAGTAACCCCAAATTACCCTTTACTCAAACCCTAACCATTTTTACCCCTCAAATTAGTGTAAAATAATAGTTTGAGAAGACATTTTTAAAAGTCCCTAACCCAATCTAAGTCTAACAGCATGAGAATTTTTCGTTTATGTAGTATTTTCATAAAAACCAGGGGATCCCCTAATTTATTAATGTCCCTCAATGCTTATAGGAGGTCCGAGACAACCCCAGGCCCCCCTTAGTTTTGAACACTGCAGAAAGTCATTAAAATAACATTGAATTAACAATAACATACACTGAAAAAAATTTTTTAAGGTAAGTGGTTTCAATCAATTTATTTAAGCTACATTTAAACAAAAGTTTTCTATTTTATTTTACTTTACTAATCTTTTTTGTTTAAATGTAGCTTAATTTTTTTCATAATGTACATTTTTTTATATATCAGGCACCTGCCAAACCTTTACACTGTTTAAAAAATGGTCAAAATATGTACCCCAGTAATCACTGAGGTTGTACCCTTTAAAAATGTCCTAATATGTACAGATAAGTATATATTTGGTACCAATATGTACTACTCTTTAGGTGGACTGTACTTTTTTAAAGGGTACCACCCCTGTGACGTGCGGTATTTTGACCTTTTTTTTCAGTGTATGGATATCAGAACATAAAAAGCTTTTCTCAAATAACTACAAAGTACACACAATAGTAAAAGCTGGACACAGCATAACATTAAAGGGGACATATCATGAAAATCAGACTTTTTTCCATGTTTAAGTGCTGTAATTGGGTCCCAGTGCTTCTATCAACCAAGAACATGTAAAAAAGAACAACCCAGTAATTTAGTTTAGATAAACCATTCTCTGCAATCAGGTGAAAAAATAGGTAATTGAAATGTGGCTCCCCTTGTGATGTCAGAAGGGGATCATACAGCCCCTAAATAAGCACTATCCAACTGCAGCATTGCCATTTAGTGCAGAGGTCAGCTCATTTGCATTTTAAAGGACACACCCAAAAACGGCACTTTGCTCACAACTACAAAGTGGCAATTTTAAAATGCTATAATACATTTTCTATATGGTATTTTGAGCTTAAACTTCACATACATACTCTGGAGTCACCAAAGATTTATAATACATCTTAAAAAGTCTTGTGAAATGTCCCCTTTAAATGATATAAGCATTACTCTACTTTCAGCAATGTAAAAATAGCTTCTTACTGTGTTGGCAATGGACACCATCAAAGCCAAATGGACACCTGCAGACATATCCACCAAAAGTGTCACCGCGGTACGTCTCACTGATCTCACACACGGCTCCATTGTGACACGGATTCGGGCGACAGGGCCCTGAATCAGATAAACACAGTATTATACAATATAGTTTATAGCAGGTGCATCTGTAAGTGAAATTCATTTAACATTCTTGACCACACACTACATGTCACTGGTTTCTGTGGTCGTCAGACCCTAAAAAGTGTGGCTTTTTTAATGTTAAACGTTAAGCAGATGTTTAATATGTATTAAAATTCAAGCTGATGTAATTGATATTCACATCTCATACTATGAGCATTAGCCATCTGCCTCGTGTAATATGACATTCAAATCTAAAATCTCTATGCACATGCGTCATAAACTCGTCAACTTTTTACTGGATATACAAAATGGAGGTTTTAAATAAACTCACCAATTACAGATGCTTCTTCCCAGCCTGATGCTGTTAAAAAACAAAAGATAAGTCTTAGAATTCAGCAAGTTCTTGGATTATTAAAACTATAAATCAAGGATAAAGATTGGACAAATAAAGAAAGCAAAATGGTGCTTAAAACGTGGATTCTCTGCAAAAGCTAATGTGCTGACCACTTCGTGTTAAAAAGTGTTAAAGGGGACATTTCATAAGACTTTTTTAATATGTATAATAAATCTTTAGTGTCCCAACTTTGTAGGTGTGAGCAAAAATGTGCCGTTTTTGGGTGTGTCCTTTTAAATGCAAATGAGCTGATGAAATGCAAACACTCAATTATTTCTCTCTCTGCACTAAATGGCAGAGCTGTGGTTGGATAGTGTAGATTAAGGGGCGGTATTATCCCCTTCTGACATCACAAGGTGGACAAATTTCAGTGACACATTTTTTCACATGCTTGCAGAGAATGGTTTACCAAAACTAAGTTACTAGGTTCGTCTTGTTCACATTTTCTAGGTTGATAGAAGCACTGGGGAACCAATTATAGAATTTAAACATGAAAAAGTCAGATTTATTGATATGTCATCCTCAAAGACTGATACTAAACAACAGACTTAGCACACCATAAACGATCTATACTGTATGAAAGATATCGCAACACTGAAATGAACGCAAAACAGATCTATTAAAGAATCAAACTCCATACTCACAAGAAACACTTTCATCGCCTGGCGTGTTGGGACACTCGGCACCGTTCTCACAAGGAACCGGCTCACACACCTCACCTACGAAACATAAAGAGGTATAACATCAGTGCACTGTCTATGTAAAGCAATGAGAGACAAGCTGTGTCATCAGCATTACCAGGTAACACACATACAGTACTGTTAAACATCTACCTTGTAATGCACTTTGAATGATTGTTTAGGCTAATGCACTGTAATATGGGATGCCATTGACCTGAATTTTTCAACCACAGGAATCTGTAGTATAACAATGAGTGTTTAGACAGGTGTAGATGCCGGGCCAAACTTCACAATACGCTTGCTGACTCTTAAAGGTGTAGCGCAGATGTTTAAAGATGACAAAATGCCAAAGCTGCAGAAATGGGAAAGATTAAGCGAGGTGGAAAATTAGAGAAAGCATTGCGGGTGAAGAAACAAACACTGACGGGTCTGAAGTGGGCTTAAAACTCAGATTGTATTACACGCTTGTGCTTTCCACTGCAATAAAATTCACAACTATGAGACTGTCAGCCGTGTCTGCTGTGCTACATTGATCACAGGGCGACTGTAGTTCAAAAGCAACTTTATTTATGAATAAGGCAACAAACACTGGTAGGAATATCTTTAAAGCTCTCTTATATTTTGCACAAAAAGTTACCATGATAACCACACAGTATAGTTTTCACCGAAACCTGCCGTTATTGTTACTAATGGTTCTACCATGTGACATGCAATATCATGTTTATATGTATGATGACATCATACATTTTCTAAAAAGGGTTCTTGCAATGATGTCATAGAAGAATATTTTTTGGGTTCCCAAACCATTGAACCATTTCTTTATTTTTTACCTTTATACAAATAACCTTAAGGACTAGGTACCAATATGTTTCTAGACGTAAGAACATTTGGGAAGAACAAAATGTGATGAGTTTATACGCCATAATTTAATAATGAATGACCCGTATGACTTTAAAACAAGAGCCTGAAACTAAAAACACTGACCTAAACCGAGATCCTTTCCAATACAAACTCTGGTGTCTGTCTATATTGAGTCTGTCTCCCTTTAAAGGTCAGCAACAGATGAATGACATTTAACAGAATCACACCACATTCGTTTATTAAAAACACACCAGGTCTCTGGTTTAACCTTGGGGATGATAACAATGTTTTGATGTCTCTATTGATTCGTGCACAATGACCTCTGAATCACCTCACAGTACATCAAAGATGAAAACACAACAACATGCATTCCTATAGCATTTAAAACAGCCAAGTGGTGCAGATAACATCATATGCCCAAAATAGGCTAACCCGACATCTCATTCAAATCTCCCTCATGAATTATGCCTGAGGACATTTGAATAAACACTGAAGTGGACGTCGGTACTGAAAATGTAAATGAACTTTAACTATGGATGCATTGTGTCAATCTGAGCCGTATTGTAAACATAAGTAGTTTTTGTCCAGTCAACTCACCCGCGGATGTTGGATGTGGGATGGACGCGTCAATGCGGAGGACCAGGAACAAAAACAAAGGCACCATGACAGTGAACTTGTGCATGTCCTCCGATCTCCTGTAAAAGCTCAAACCGGCTCGTAATCCAGCTGAGATGCGCGGATATAAACGCAGTGTGGACCGAAGGAGTGAAGGATGACCGATGACCATGTGATGCTGTGCTGCCTCTCTTACTGCAGTGATGATGAACACTGACACACACAGCATCCACTGAAGAGAAGAGAAGAGGGGCAATTATTTTTGTGAATATTCCTGATGTCCAGGCATGTGTTAAATTTGTCCAACCATTATATCCGGTGTGAAAAATTAACCTTCAGTTTTATGTTAAGATGGTCCTCAAACCTGTATATTATAACCTTACAGATTAAAGTCACAAATCACACACCTACAAATGTATTCATTTATAAATAAAGTTTTAAAAAGTAAAAAAAATGAAATTGATAACTTAGAAATTACAAATAAATACATTTAGTCTTACTTTTTATCATTTTATTTATTTTTAGGAAAAATTATATTTTCATCACTTACATTAGGCTAAATAACATGACATGTGCTTTTAGTGACTAGAAAATGATTTATTTATCGTAAATACATATTGTAAAAATATTTTTTAATTGTATTATTAACCCTTTCACACATCCTGACAATCCAAAGGCTGCAGCCTGCAGAGGTCTCATATGCAGGCTGCATACGTCATCAAGCCTGGTTTATTAAAGTTTTACAATTCGCATTATATTCGCAAATCATAAGCATATTAAAACAATTTACGATTAGCTAAGAATGACAGTCAACTTTATAATTGTTAATATTTTGAATAAGGACAGTCTTGATGATGTATGCAGCCTACAAATGTGACCTCCGGAGGCTGCAGCCCTCGGATTGAGAAACGGCCTTTGTCAATCACAGTTTCGGGTGTCTGACGCCATCTGCAGGAGAACTATCATATCACGTGCATATTAAAAGAAAAAACATTGCGTCACTTAATATAGTTCGTGGACACTTTTATCACTTTAACTGCTTTTTAATGCCATAAAACGAATCAAAATAAAGTGAGAAATAAAATTAAAATAAATAATGTAAGAAAGCTCATTTTACTTTGTAAACGAGATCTCATATCGATTTATTATGATTTTCCAGTAGCAAAAAATAAGTCTGGTATTAATACTGCGTTCCAGACATATCGGATTGAAGATATATATCCCATCTTAACCCGGAAATAATGTCTGGACTTACGCTCTTTGAATGTTACTAATGTTTTGGTGAAACTACATCGTTAGTAACATTAATGTTTTAATGTTACTAAATACGGGGTATTTTGGGGTATGAAATACCCTAAATCCGAGTTGTTTGGAACGCAGCATAAAGGGTATGTTTCCAAACTGTTTACTGTGGTAATTTGTTGTAAAACGCTTGCTCGACTTTATACAGCGCAGCAAGAACTGACAGACGGATGACGTCAAAGTACCGCGAGAGCGATTCGAGAAAGAAAATGGAGGAGTCTGCTCTCGCGGAACTTTGACGTCATCTGTCGAAGTCGAACAAGTTAAATTGCACGTGTCGGGCACACGCCTCGCTGGTCAGAAGCGCGATGGGCTCACGAAACAAATCTTCAGAAAAAATACAGGTCGCTTAAAAATCAAATTTAACACCCTTCCCAATTTATTCACAAGAACTTTGTCTTGGTGTTAGCAAGTCGAGGAGCTGAACAAACATCAAACGCTGAACTTTGTTTGCCACAACTTCGCTACACAAGCCGTCGTTTGTATGTGCACTTTCTTTTACGTAGTCTACTGTATAATGTATCTGGAAACGCAGTTTTATTATCTAAACTCGAATTGTCTGATGTTTATTTCTAGATAAATAAAATTGTGTTGCAATTTATGAGCTTGCATTGCACAATGAAGACATGTAGCTGTTTTGACTCTGATAGTACACAGGCGGTAGAGTCAAGCATCTCTAGCTCTCTTTAAACTGGTATACAAGTTAAACTTGTGTTTTTATGGGGGAAACCCATCTGAACTATGATAGCTTTTGTTGTTAACTTTCTAGGGTGACAATGATGGCAACACGTGGTATCAGGAGCTTGATCCCTTCTCAGTGGTGACTCGGACAGCCAGCAGGTTTGGAAAGGATTGTTTGGGTTGGGATGGATTTGGGTGTTGCCCATTTGCTGGCCTGTGATGGGTCCCAGTTTCCCAACATTTTCTTTAAAGGTAACTTGTCAATTATGGGATGCACAATATTTTATATGTTCTGAATTTTTTGTATTGTCGTCTTGTCCACTGTACGTGAATAGTTATCTATGTCTTATAGTTGGACATAGTTTCCTACAGTAAATACATGTATAAACTGATGCTTACCTTCAGGTCATGATGGGAGGACATTACCACAACGTGTACTGTTAATATGACCATGGACCACAAAACCAGTCATAAAGGTCAATTAAAAAATAATAATAATGAGATTTTCATTTATCTATGGTTTGTTAGAATATGACAATATTTCACAGAGATAAAACTATTTGAAAATCTGAGGGTGCAAAAAAAAAAATCGTCTTTAAAGTTGTCAAAATGTAGCAACACATTACCAATGATGAATACATTTTTTATATATTTACGTTAGGAAATGTACCAAATATCTTTCTGGAGCATGATCTTTACATAACATCCTAATGATTTTGGCATAAAAAATGTATTATTTTGACCCATACAATATATTGTGCTATTGCTACAAATATACCTGTGCGACTTAAAGGAAAACACCACCGGGTTTCAATATTTTATTGTTCTTACCTCAACTTAGACAAATTAATAAATCCCTATATTTTTTTCAATGCATGTCAACTTTTCACAGGTCAAAACTTAAAATAGTATGTTGAATTGACTTGCAAAACCAAGTTGTTCATGCTGCATCTTTTTACAGTGTGCTTTGTTTAGACTAGTCACTAGGCTAAGCACATATAGCATAACAAATCTCCAATGTCTGTTCAGCATTTTGTGTCAAGGCCTTTACTACAAACTAAAGTTGCTGAATGGCTTTATGGGTAATAGGACTCTGCTGATTAAACTCTGAATAAATATATATAAATATATATATATATATATATATATATACAACTAAATGAGTCTCTAGGAAATATCCTATGGGGCAATTTTAAGATTAGTGATAGGGACTTACTGTTTATACTGAATTTTTGTCTTCGTATTTTTATCAATTCATTTTTTTCCATAAAATTAGGAAAAACTATAAGTCTAAATCCCAGTCCCTGGTCATGTCACTTGCCTGCCATAAGGTGGAGCTATAATCAGCATGTTTACATAATGATTGTTAGATGGGACACATTTATTTTATTGGATATGTCTACTTCTTGAGCATGGCACTAGCAACATCAAGGTCATGGGTTTCAATAAGAAACACACATCTGATAAAATGTATACATGTAAAATGTATAACTTGCATGCAAATATCATAAATGGGTGATTCTCGCGAAATTAGACTTATGAGGTGTCATGCAACATTTTGATAAAAAAAGTAAGAGTATCAAAATAAGAAGCATACAGTTACAAATATCTCTTCATGTCTTATTTTGCACATGATTTCAAATGACATACAAACTAATTTTGTTGTTTTTCCACATTTAAGGAGGAACATTTTCATTACCGCAACGTGTCCATTACTGGATTTGGGTTCTTTGACATGGAAATATTTATAATTAAAAAATCTAAAAAATAAAAGCTTCAGTGCATGTTATACTACAAACATTTACAGTAAAGAAACATATATTTGGTGATTATTGGTAAATGTAGAGACAATAATAAGGAATATAAATGTCTCCAAGAAAAAAAATTCTCATCCTCCGCAACAATTTTCAATCATTGTTTAAGCCCTCAATGAACTAACATTTAAAAAAAAAATTGTTGGAAGGGACATAATTGACTGTGACACTCAAGATGGCTACCAGGTAAGCAGTTCTTATTTTTTCTCTCCATATAAAAGTTAAAATTTTGTACCTAGACAACTTTTTAGTTCTCATTACTGAAACATGAGTTTGTAAATGTAAATATTTAATGTAGTATCATGTTGCGGTAATGATAATTTTTTATAATGAAAATCTTAAAAAATGTAAATAATTTTACAGGAAATATGTTTTAAATCCACTAAAAATAATGGTTATAGTAAGTTCAGACCTTAATCTTATATGTGCAAAAAAAATTGGCTTCAAGGGCTTTTTAAATAATCTGATGCTGGACACCTTTTAAGTCTGGATTTCGTGAGAATCACCCAAATGTCAAATGTTTTTGCAGTTTAGTATTCAAAAATGGACTAATGGGGCCAATGTAGAAAATTTAAATTTTCAGAAAGCAACCTGTAATAACAATTAATGTGTTTGAGACTCGTAAATCACAAATTTGAAATGCTCATACTTTTTTTAGGTCTGCTAAAATATCCTCTCATAGTTTCATAAATTTAGGCTCTCGTGGTGCTTTACAGGCAATGGTTGCTTACACACACATATGCAAGTAGTCAAAAGAAACAAAAACACAAGAATGCATAAAAAGCAAAACATTTAAACAAAGAAAATAACAATCCATTCATCAAGTAATATTAAACACAGATTGATGTTCTCGGACATCAATCTGTGAATTGTTTTGTCATGGGGCGGTTTCCCAGACAAGGCTTATCCTAGCCCAGACTAAAATGCATGTTTGAGCTGCTTTAATTTCAAAAAACCTTACTTAAACATATCAGTATCTTTGTTTTGTCTCAAAATGCACACCAGTATAGTTTTTTGTAAGGTTTGTTTGTAAAAACTACTTACATATCCTAAAACAACTAAGGTCTAGTCCTGGATTAATCTAAACCCTGTCTGGGAAACTGACCCTATGTGACAGCAAATTTCATGTGATAGTTTTCTATAACAGTTTTTTTCCACCAGGGGGCGCAAGGGAGCTTAGAACGCTGAATTCTCCACTGGGTAACATTCACAATTTTATTTTGTATACTAAAAATAGTAATCTTACATAAAAATTTATAAAAATTATGTATATATGTTGTTTAATTGCATTTATCATCATTTACTTACTGTACTTGGGACACTTAAGCCCTGCCCAATTTCAGGTCCCCTGATTTATAATACCAACATTTAATCTGCTCAACGATTTTACTCACAAGCCCACAGCTGAAGTATTACTGTCATCTCAAATGCAACTGATACTGCACACATATATTTGTTTTTTTCTAGAGCTATCCGAGCGCTCAGAGCACCTCAATACTGACCCGGTCCATGATTTTGCTGCTGTGCACCAGCTATATGTCACACATATAGAAGAAAGAAAGAGACACACAGCAGGTGTGATAAAGGATATACATCATCATTATCAAGTGTTTGAGGTTCATATTCATTATTTGGTTGTAATGAATCGTTTGTTTCTCTTTCACAGCACATCTGGTGGTCGCAGAACTCCAGCAGCAGACACAGATAAGTTGCAAACCTTCACAAATGTAACGATGATCTGTTTGTAAAATGCATGCATGTTTATTATGGCTTTCGATATGTGAAATAACATGACAGGTGAGGCAGGTTATCTATACTACATAAGATGTGGTCTTAACACAAAAGCTGAATTTAAGTTCTTTAAACATTTTACAGACGTTACAAAATAGAAAATCATGCTTGAAAGGACCCAACATTGATTTTTTTATATGTTGTGTTTGAGAAGATTGTCAGGAGGATTTTGGATTATATATTTATTATATATTTATATAAAGAGACACTTTATATATATGTGACCCTGGACCACAAAATCAGTCATAAGTAGCACAGGTATATTTGTAGCAATAGCTGAAATATATTGTATACATTGGGATTTTTTCATGCCAAAAATCATTAGGATATTAAATAAATTCCATGAAGATAATTTGTAAACTGGTAATACATCCAAATGTATTTATCATTAGTAATATGTGTTGTTAAGGACTTCATTTGTACAACTTTAAAGGCGATTATCTCAATATTTAGATTTTTTTGCACCCCCAAATTTTGAAATGGTTGTATCTCAGCCAAATATTGTCCTATTATAACAAACCATACATCAATGGAAAGCTTATAGATGATGCCAAAAAATGAACCCTTGTGAATGGTTTTGTGGTCCAGGGTCACATTTACACTTTTATAATGGTTTTGTCAAAACCTGCTGTTCACAGATTTGCCACTAGATGACAGCATTGTGCTTCATGATAGAATATCAGCACTATCTGCTGTAAACACCATAATCTAGTGTATATTAAAGGGTTTCTTTAGAAATACAAGCGACTAAAAACCGAAGTATTTATGAATATATTTAAGGACATTTCTCGTTAAAACTATTTAATTGCAATCCCTCTGCTAGTTTTTGACATTAGGTGTGTAGTTGGGTGCCATGCAGTGATTTACGCTTTTTTCCAAAGTGACTTATATTGCATTACAAGGTATACATTTTTATCCGTATGTGTGACCTTTTGCACTGAGCTGCAGGTTTTACATCATAGCTGTCACTGTATTATAGATTTTTAGGTCTAGCACCTTTATTGACAGCATAATATGTGTAGAGTATAAGCATACACATGTAAAACTCTGATTTAATTTATATACATTTTGTACTGAATAGTATCACATTACCTCACTGAGCTCAGTACAAACCCAGTTTTAGCAGCCTGAAAGAGCTGCAGGACTTTGGCGGAGTGATTTAATTGTTTCACGACGACCTCTGAGAGACACAATGGAGATTACAAGCACCCACTGACAGCACACAGTTGGTCAGCAGAAGGGACTCTATAGCCCATATTCCTGCCTCACTTTTCTCTTTATTTTCCTCTTTCAAAAGAGCCAAACAGGGCACAGCAGGACTGAGTAAAGAGACGTGGAAAAAAATCCTTCCTACTAACATTTCAGACAAAAGATTTAACGTTTATCTTTTCCCAGCAATCATTAAATCAATGTCAGAAAGAAAATCAACAAGCGGACGGAGAAAAAGAACAGAAAACGATATACTTAGTTTGAGATTAAATAACAAAGGCATGGCCCTGAGAATAAAACCCCAATTTTTATTAAGCAAGATTTTTCAAGCTCTCCATTGGTTGGGAAGAGAGCAATATTATGATGTAAAAGATTTGCGTGTTGTCAGCTACCACGAGGAGTTTCTCTGTTCTTGGTATGAAACCTCAAGCTGGCACGTTTGGCTGTAGATAAAAAGGAAACTGCAGGTGTGTCCTAAGCTTGCTCTGTAGACTGAGACATGTGACTGCTAAACAGGCCCCAGTGCATTCTGGGATGGACGGGGGGCTTTGGCATGAAGATTAAACTCCCATTATGATTTTCTCTTATGGTTACCATAATGCCTGAATACAAATTGAAGTCAATGACTTAACAGACAGCATTTTTTGTGTGGAGATCTCAGACCGGATCCAAACATCATATTTAATAATCTAAAACATTACCAGGCAAATACTTAATGACTACACGTGCAAGCTGAATCAAATTGGTTATGCAAGTCAATTAAAACGTGAAAAATGTAAACAACTTAAAAAATTACTTCAATGGGTACACTGAAAAAATACATTTAATTTACTCAATTTACTAAATTTTTTAAGGTAAGTGGTTGCAAACAATTTATTTAAGCTACATTTAAACAAAAGTTTTATTTTTTATTTCTATTTTTTTAATGTAGCTTAAATAAATTGTTTGCAACCACCCTTAAAAATTGTGTAAATTGAATGAATCATTTTTTTCAGTGTAACTGTTTTTTTGTACTTAAATTTTTCACCTAAAGGGAATTTAAAGTGTCATTTTAAGTAAAAAAACGTACATTTATTTAGGTGTTACCAATTAAAGTAATATTTTAAGTTAATTCAGCTTTTCACTTGTTACAGTTTAGTCACTGTGAAAAAAATGCACTTACATTTTTAAGTATAATCAACTTGGATTAATACGTTTTTTCAACTTTGCTTTTTTATCTTGACTGGTGATGAGTTGCTGTAACAAAATAAGTTAAAATTACTTAAGCTAACTCAACTTTATTTTATAAATAACATCAACTCATCACTTTTAAACATTTAAAAATTGAAGTGCAAAAATGTTTTTACATTGTTGCTGACATAACTTATAAACAAGTTGAAAGTTGATTTAACTTAATTTGCCAAGTTAAAGTAAAACAAAAAATATTTTTTTGCAGTGTAAAATTAAAGGTTACAAAAATTTGACTATTTGTGTATTAAATATGTTCTTTGCTTTACTTTTGAAACACATTTATTTTTAAGGGTGACAATAATCGTCGCTGATTATTGCTTTTCCATAATGACACTTTTGGTGATTATTTACAGCCAAAACCAAACTGTAAAAATTATTTCCTGCCTTAATTTTTGGTTTGATCAACTCAGACTTACTATTATTTTTCATGACAAGTCATGAGTTGCTACAACTTATAAAATGCAGTTGACTTATTTCAACTATATTTGATCATTTATAATAAATTTCATGTCTGGTCAAAATAAATGATATAAGTTAAAATAACCTGTAAATTGACATTTATTAAACTTCAAACTTTAAGGTGGCAAATATTTTTTCACAGCGCACCTTGTTCTTTATGTGTGTTTAAATATGCATTTTATTCAATTTTATCAGTAAATATGATGATTAATGGAATGTGGAAGTCCAACAGGTCTATAAATATCCTTAACTGATGACCTCTCGCCCAGTGGACTTCATATGTCATCCTGTTAGTAGACCTCGTGCCCTTAACCACTCTACTGGTTTGTGAACTAAAGGAGGACAAGGTCTTTTTTCAATTATGGGGTTCGGGCTCTTTGACACAAACCATTTAACCCCTGACCTCCCTTTGGGCAGCCGGACTGCCTACCGCTGGGTCTAGCATTACTACCGCCCTGTAATCCATCCGCTTTGAATGACCGAAGTACCGCAAACAGCTGCCCTTCTTACTCGGTGCTCTAACAACCTGCCTAATTCATTGAGGTCAAAACCAACAGACCGGCCCACCTCTTCACGGGACCGGTCATTGAGCCCATTCTGAGTTTACAACATCTCAGCGCATGAGCAAAGAAAGTCCAAATTGATTAAATTATAGTGTTTGTTTGTTTGTTATTCACGCTTAAAAATAAAGGTGCGTGAAGGTACCATTTTTGGTTCCTCAAATAATTATTCACTGTCAGAAGAACCATTTCTTTTAAACCTTTTTATAACCGAATAAACCTTTTATTTATTACAAAAAAAATTTTGAAACAGAAAGGTTTTTTTGGCATTGTGAAGTACCTTTATTTTTAAAAGTGTATAGCACATACTCTTTGCCACTATTAGTCACATAAAAATATTTTTGTATATTGAACGTCATCTATCTTTTTCCAGATTGGTGTTTTGCATTAGCAAAAAAATCCAATAGTACAAATGCATAGCAAGAAATTCTGGTTGAAGCAGTGCATTGTGGTTAGTTTGGTGAAGACGCCACAAAAGCTTGAATTGCTTTAGAACAAGCAGGATTTTAGGACACACAATAGCTACATTGACGTCAACCATTCACTTGCCATTCAATGCATAATTATTGTTCACAGATGGTTTTAACAATATGCTAATGAAAGGCCTGTAATTTATTTGCATTTTAGGGAGACAGCATGGGGGACAATCATGTCTCACCCTGTCATAAATGTATCATTTGTAATTCTACCTGAAGTTTAACCACTTTTTAAAACTCAATGGCAAAGTAAATAATTTAATATGACAGATTCATATTTTTTTATTGTTGTAATGTGTTAAATTATCTAATGGATAACTTAATGCCGGTCAGTTTAATCTGTTTTTAAACTACAAGCATTCAGCAAAATAGTTTCTTTTAAAGAATTCCTTTAAATTTTTAGGCGAGGCTTGACATCTAATTCACTCAATCAATTTAAGTTTTGTGTTAAGAAGATATATGTGCATGCACCGTTGGGTCAAAACTAGACAAACCCAGGTGTTGGTTTAAATTAACCCAGAAAATGTGTATATTTCACCCAACAAGGTGAAACAACTCAGGATAGGTTAAATTATTGTACAACCCAAAGGGTGGAGTTCGTCCCTTTTGACCCAATGCTCGGTTAAAAATAACCCAAATTTCTTTTTTAATTATCAAAACAAATCTACTCTTAAAATATAAATGCCGTCACTTTTGCACAATATATATATCTTTTTTTATTATTAATGTTATTTTATGACTCATGTGTTTTGAATAATTGCTGCGTGTGCTTACGACCGGACGCAGGTCAGCAGGTCAAACCAATAGTTGACCGAGTGGATTTTCAGTGACTTTTTATGAGTGGTGGTCACTTCACTTTTTCTGTTTGCTGGTGTCCATAAAGAGACTGACCAGACTTCACTTGACCTGTCTTTGTCTGTCCATATGGACTTGGCAGGGTCATGTTGTCCGTGAGTCCCTAAGGTCAAGGGGATGAGTTTACAGTTTTTACGCCCTTGTTGCTGTTAAATTGCCATTAAATAATTTTTGCAATACGTTAAAATACTGAGACGAGTCAGACAAAAGGCACTGTTGTAAAAATGTGTGAATGTGTGTACGCTCTTGTGTTAGCGCACCAGACAGAAACACAACCGATCCGTGAGTGATGAACGTAGCCGTAAAAGAAAGGCTTTGTCTCAAAGGTTGAAGTATTGTCGCAGGTTGACCTTTCGGGTCAGCGTCGACTCTCCCAGTATCAGAAAGCCGGCGGACCATTTTTTTCCCACGCGTTGTAAAGCTCTTTGTCCCATGCGGAGAACAGCCATTAACGTTTGAACCTTCTCTTTCGTCTGCGGCATTCGGCCACTGGGTTGCAGGGCGTCTCCCCGGTACGTTGGATAAAAACCCACCAATAGCTCCCTTGGAAACGTGGATAATAAGGATCAGCTAAGCTAACTGTGACAGCGTGGGCCAATTTTCCGGCCTGCTGGGTCTGTAAGGAGTTTTTCTGGAACACACGACTGGAGCCGGAGAGTTTTCAATGAAGTGTTTGTGTGAGAGAAGAACGCACAGGGTTTGGGGAAAAAATAAAAAAGAGGGCAGCGATCGTTAGATAGATAGATAGATAGATAGATAGATGGATTTTTATAGCTGACCAACCCCTCGCACAGAACACAACGACGGAAGTGAATTTGCCCTGACAGGAAGCAAATCTTTATAAATCAGCAGCTGAGGAACAGAAAGCCGAATGCTGCTATACAAACCCCCATAATGCTAATAACCTCCAGCCTCAGGGTGCTAATGGAGGACCTTGCTCATTAGCCGAGCGCTAATTAGCATTCGCGTCGAGCGGGAGGGGGGCTGCCATGTGAATGTCTAATGTGAGAGCGAACAGCCTCTTTACATTTCGCTAATGCATTATTAGAACATGCTCTCTTGTACACGCATTAGTACAGTAAAACCCGCTGCGCGTCCTTTTTCCCGTCTTTGTCCTCCCCGTGCAAGACAAGAGGCCCGCGCTTTTATTTCCAAAGACGGCCTTTATACGTCCAGCTGTACCTTGCGTAGATCATGCCAGGAGTCACGCTGTTGGATGCCAGACAGAGAGAGATAGTTTTGGCCCGTACCCTGGCAACTGGCCCTGGAGACAGCGGGTCGACCGCTGCAGGCTCCCTTCCCACGTTGGACGCGTCTGGGATGAATAAGGGTTGGGTGAAATAAGGGAGCCCCTGATGTTTGAAATAAATCTGACAGGCATTTCTAGAGAAGTCCCAGTGTAGTTTTCATCTGTCTGCACTGTCGGGTCGTTTTGTTATATAGTATGACGGCCACGCCGTGTAGTAGCGTGATTGCTGATGTCATAATTTACAATCACGCATTGTGTTGGATGAGAAACGCTCAGCCTGTTGTATTAAACGGCGCCCCCTGAGCACCAAAAGGCCTTTGGGGTTTTCACAGCTGGAGGGACAGGAGTAAAGGAACGCGGGGTTTTCTAAAGACCTGGGATTTCTTTTCATTAAGCATTTAGATCTTTTACTAATGCTCTTGCACAAAATCTACTAATAATGTTTTTATCTGCACACATATGTGCATGAGCTTTTAAAGAAAAGGAAAAGACGGTGTATGAAAAAACGAATTTCTAAAACTGGGTTCCCACGGGTCCTTGAAAGTTTGTGAATCTGGGGGGAAAAATTCATGGCCCTGTGAAGTTTTTGAAAATACATACATAGATACAGGTCATTGAAAGTGCTTGAATCTATTTTATGCAAAAAATCCATATAATTCCCTGTGTAGTGTAGGATAATATCATAAAAATTCTAGACTTTTAAGCACACGTGTTAAACTGTTCGCTTTAAATGCTTATATCTTCTGTATGTGAATGTTGATTCATACCAAAATGCTTTTTTTGCATAGTTGTGTTTGACACATGAAAACGTCTCGGGTTATGTATGTAACTGTTGTTCCCTAAAGGGAACGAGACGCTGCATCTCCCTTGCCATACTTCCTGCGTCCCTGTAACGCCGTCTTTGGCAATATTTCAGATAGCGATATACTTCCTGGCTCCCGCGTCACCCTAGCCGTTTCTCAATACCAAGTACGCCAAACTCGGACTTGTGTCCTTCGTAGTTCGAACTTGCAAGTTCAGACTCAGAAGAACGAACTCCTGACGCGAAATGCATTCTGGGAAACTTCGCTGTCATAAGTCCACACACGTCTCCTCTGATGCATCCTCGATAAAATGAGCGGATCAAGAACACATCCGGGGATTTTATGTGAACTTGGGCTTGATGCAAACTTTGAATTGGAACAGTACTTGGGCCGCGACTGAGGACGTTTCACAAGTCCACAAGAACGCAAGTACAGACAAGAACGCATATTGAGAAACGGCTCCTGTCTTTATCGTTAAGCCTCACCATTGGTTGAATTTAATATACACATTCAGACGCACTTACCCCTGGAAGCGTGCCCAAAATGTCACTGCAGTGACGCAGCGCGAGTTCCCTCGAAAGGGAACTGTAACAATGTATCTTAAAAGGTAACACGATATAACCTTGCTCTCACTTTAAAAAAATGTGTCCCCACATTTAGTCCTTGAATTTGAGGGTATTGGACCTGGAAAGTCCTTGAAAGGTCCTTGAATTTGAAGTTAACTAACGTGTGGGAACCCTGAGTTATTAAAAAATTAATTCAATTATAGAGTTTGAATAGCAAAACAAACACCAGTTTTTAAAAAAGAGCATATGTACAATGTTTTGTTAGAAACTAGCCAAGCATGAACAATAACACCATGGGTTTTTATACTCAATAAACATTGCCATAACCTCCAAGGTAAGCTAATATGACCTAGTGCTGTAAATTATTGGAATATACATACAAATGTTCAAATAGCTTAATGAGTAAAGCATTTTACTGAAAGGTTATGGGTTCAATTCCCAAGAAACATGTACAGTACTGTATAAAAGTCTTCGGCCACCATGCCTCAATTAGATTTGGTGTGTTTGCAATGTTTTAGTGATCATATATAGTTGTTTCTCAGTCTCTTTAGTTACTTAATTCTGCTCAAAAATGGTTAAGATGTGTTTAGTGCCAAGAGAGCTCACACTAAACACCGACGATGCCTTAAGAAGACATTTAGTCCTGAAAATTTAATTTTGTATTTTCTGTTTGTGTCTTAATAAAATAGATTGAAAAATAAATATGGATGGACATTAAACTTCTACAACAACAACTCTGGTGGTGGTGGCCTAAGACTTTTGCACAGTACTGTATGTTTACAGATATGTAGCTTGAATGCACTTTAAGTCACTTTGGATAAAAGCGTCTGCCATATGCATAAATGTAAAATTGAATAGAAATTCAATCCAACACTTAATACTTTGGCACAACTTTGCAGCCCATGACTTATTTTAATGTTTGGTTGTAAGGACATTTAGTTTACTTTAAAATGCTTAAGTGTACTGTTAGGTTGAGAAGCACTGGTTTAGGTTTAAAACAAAGAGGCTGGACACTGATTACTGGGTGCCAGTCAGGATTGACTCGGCTTTCAGGCTTAACAATTAGGTTTGTAGAGCTGCTGTGAAGGTCTTTTGTGAAGCAGCACTCTCAGTGAATGTCAGAACCCAACCTCCGGATCCAGAGCTGTTACCACCCGCGGAGAGGTCCGCACACAAACCCCTATATCATTTTCTGACCCCTATATCAAAGTTTCTGAAGAAAAATGTGTACATCACATCACAAAATTGTCAAATGGTAAACGTTTAGGAGGATCTCTTTAAAGAAATGCAATATAAAATGGCTAACTATATTTTCAGTGGTGTATAAAGACACCACTATCATTTCATGTGGCATGGTATGAGTAGTCGATCTGGGCTGCAGTGTGTTTGAATTGTTGAATGCATAGAAAGAAGCTGCATCCCACTTTATTGCAGTCTTGTGGCAAAATGTGCATGTGTCTGTTAAGTCCACGAGACCATAGGGTGTCCAATTGGTCATTTTAGGTTTGAAAAGGGTGCTCATGGGTGCCCCCTTTACGGTCGATGCGCCCTTGATGCAGACTTTTCCTGAGCCAGCAGATTTCTTCCCTAAATTCAAAGGGGCGTTATGTCACTAAAGTGCAGACTTGTAGAAGTGTTTAGGGGGCCATTTGGGACAGGGCCTTGGATGCATTGGCTGCTTAATCGTGGGTTAATGGTGACGCCATATTGGAAGGGGCAAAACTGACTGAGAAGTGTGTTTTTCATTTACATTTTTTAACAGATGCTACTTACTGTTGGAAACACTATGATTGTTTAATTCAGAAACACAGCTCCTTCATTCACTTCAATGTGGTTATAGGTAAGTTTTGCCCCTCCCCAATATTGTTGCATCGTTACTAGTTTTCAATGCGCCTTATAATGTATGGTTAGAGTTTACACAAGGATTCGGAAAATTGTTAGAACAGGTCTTCACTCAGTAAAACATGAATGGGATATTTTACAATACAGAGACTTCTGGATGAAGTGGATATTTACCTGCACGTATCCTGTAGATTGACGTCAATAAAAAAGTAGCATAGCAAGGTGCCTTGATTAAAAGTATTTCCCAAATGTATTCTTGTTAAATTACCATAGTCTTGTTGCATTACAAAGTATGCGTTTTTCTAACATTCGTAACTTTTTTCCCCTCTCCACACACTTTATCAACATCTGGCTTGGATTTACTGTAGAAAGTTTGGTTTTGTATGTGCTTTAATTGTATTGCTGTAGGTTTATTACGTGTTCTCAGGTTCATCAAGGCTGAAAAAGAAACAATGCAAAGCCAATACAGAATTGTTTTAATGGAGGTTGCATTGGTTTAAATGGAAGCTGTGGGGTTGGGTTGTATTGGTAGGATCTAGTAGATCGGAACCAAAAACACCATTAACCCTTAAACGCTCCTCATTTTCTGTTTACACTTCTGGCCCTTGGGGTCTATATGACCCCAAAATTGAAAGCATAATTGTAAGAAAAAGATAAATTTTTATTATACAAATAATATATCAATATATCATCTATACAATAACGCTGTGTTTTGAGAGATTTGAAGTACTTTTGTACCGGTTTACCACTAAAATCCTCAACTACACCATTGGCTTGCCTGAAAAATATCATTTTTTTTATGAAAATTCACATAAATTATGATCTAAATTTGATTTAAATTGATATTTAGATATTGATATAGGTGTGAGGTGTTGAATTCAGGAATCGTTTTTTAGAAAAAAACATAAAAGAATTCCAGTGTAGGAATTGAAACATTTAGACCGTCAGATTCCCATAGAGACCCATTCATTTTCCTGGATATGGACAATTGGTCAAATCATTACTTTTGTGATACATTTTGTAAATTTATGTTTATGTAAACATTAGAAAGGATATTAAAAATAAATCGTATGTCAAAAGGTAATTTTTTATAGTTTTTGAGGCATTTTGTCTGTTTTTACAAAATGTCATAGAAATTTGACTAAGTGTGTGTGTGTGCGTGCGTGTGAGAGAGAGAGAGCCAGCATGTGTGCTTGAGAGAATGTGTGTGAGAGGCAGAGGGAGAGAGCATGTGTGTGTGTCTGTGTGTGTGTGTGAGAGAGAGAGAGTGTACATGTGCGTGCATTAGGTTACACCCCTTTATATCTTTTTTCTACATTTGTTACTGATTTTATTTGCCAAATTTTATAAAAATGCTCTCTGTGGTAGTCATGCATGCGTGTGTTTGTGTGCGTGCATGTGTTTGTGTGTGCATGCGTTTGTGTGTGTGTGTGTGTGTGTGTGTGTGTGTGTGTGTGTGTGTGTGTGTTTGCGCGCGTGTGTGTTTGTAAGAGAGAGTGTGCATGAGAAGGAGAGAGAAAGAGTGTGTGTGTGTGTGCGTGCGTGAGCGTGTTTGTGAGTGTTCAGGTGTGTGCATTAGGTCACACCCCTTTATGTGTTATTTTCTGCATTTGTGACTGATTTTATTTGCCAAATTCCACACAAATGCTCTCTGTGGCAGTCATACCTGTGTGTGTTTGTGTGTGTATTTGTGTGCGTTTGTGTGAGCATGTGTTTTTTGCATTGCATTTGTGCACAAGTACCAGGCCTTCATTTCTGTGTCAACATTTTCAGATTTATGCTGGATTTATTGATATTTATTTTTGGACAAATGGAAAAAAATAATTTTTTTGCATTTCCCATTCACTTTCAATTGGGGTCATATTGACCCCAAGGGACAGATTAATAAAAAAAAATTACATACCTTTAGAACAACCGAATCAAGCCCAGTTTTTTTGTGTATGTAAAGATAGATTATTTAGGAAAAGTCACAAAGTTGTACATCTCTGAGATGAAGGGAACCTTTTTTGTTAACCAATGAAATGTCGTATGGGGTCATACAGACCCCAAGGACCGATTGAGGGTTAAATCCTACTGTAATAGGAATTTGTAATTGTTTTAATGGTGATCAACTGATTTTCATAATATTTGTAATTGGAATTTGCATTGCATTTTTAAGCAGTAATAGTATGAAGCTCTTGCTTGATGAGCCAATCTTACGGTTGTTATGTTGGGTTTAGGTCAGCAGGTGACCAGTGGCCTCTTTTAAACAGTATGAGATCCAATTGTTGCTTTGGGGATTGTAAACTATGTCAAGATAATATATTTGGATTTCCCTCATGTACGCTAAATGTTATATGTTTAACAGACATCATTTACCATGTGCCTTATTTAAGCTTATTTACTTCACTTAAGTGGTAATGTGCGACCTTGCACAGCAATTTTACCATTGTTTCACTACTAGTTACTGTATATAAAGTTACATACTGTTATTGTACAGTACTGCAGTAACTTTGTTGTGAATTTCATTATTTAATGTTTAATATTAATGCAGCTGATCGTGGTATATAGGGAGAAAACTGTGAATCTTTTTTAGGAATACTTTAATTTAGCATGGGATCAATATTCCAATTCAATGGCATATATATTACACACAACACTAATCAAAAATGTTTCGTGTACCGTATGCATGGTATTCTAGGATTCCTATGTAAATACCATGGTATTATCATTGGTTACCATTATAGTACCATGGCACTTTTTGTAAGAAAATTGATGCTGTACTTGTAAAGGGCAGTCTTGCTCCGCGTTTCGTGAATTTCACAACATTTGAATTTTGTTCATTCTTTGTCTCTTTGGTGAGATGAAATAATGTAAAGGTGGCAAAAGATCTGCCCCCACAGGTCAAGCATGTCTGCTTAACCTGTCATCTGAGAAAGGCCAACTCACAAAGAGCTACAGGAAAATGATCTTGTCATTACCATGGTAACAGGCGGCTGGATACCAATCAGACTTGAGAGGGGGAGGAAGTATTCAAAGTGCTACATAAATCTAAAATTGCTGCGCAATTTTCTCTGGCAATTATCCCAAAAGAGAGAGAGAGAAGCAACACCCCATCCACATTCAGAGCAAATGACACAACGCCACTAGAATGTTATAATCAACGACGATAGCGTCATATACATTTTTTTCTATGATAAAATATTTTTTAAACATGAAATGTATTTGCATTCAAATAATTATGGATGAATTACAGATTGATCAAACTGTAATCGTTATATTTTGGCCATTATACAGTATCAAAGCAGTTTTGTGTGTCATTGACAAATTCAGTTTTTGTTTCTAAAGAAATCGTAACTATATAGTGTAGAGTGAAAAGTTGGATCAACTTACGAAATTACTTCAATTGGTAAAACCAAAACAATTCCGTTTTTTTTCAACTTAAAGAGCACCAGTTTTCTGATTCATGTTTTTACATTTCCTTTGTGTATTAGTGCATGTTAACGATATCCAAAAAGTACAAACCACAAAGTAAACGATGATGCGAGTTATCGTCTCCATCATAAATCTCTTTTCTTGGACTACAACAAACACACGGATTGCAGGCAACAGTTTACTTTTTGGGATTGGTGATGTAGACTAGACCGAAATTATCGTAATTCCTTCCGCTTTGGACTCACGGTCTTAACTCCTGTTAGCATTGCATTGTGAGCGAATCTTTCAAACATGGTAAGGAGCGTCACATTTCCAGCTGACGTCAAAGGTATTCAGGCCAGTCACAACGTACAGATTAGCTGGCCAATCAGGGACAGTTTTGTACAAAATCTGTGCGTTTCAGGAAGAGGGTGAAATCTAGAGCTACCAAAATGCACCTTAACCATGCGAAAAAATTGTATTATACCAAATACACAAAATAACATTGCTCTTTAGTAATGAAATAGGTGCTCTTTAAATTTTTCACTTAAAGTATTTTTTTACTTATTTTTTAGGTGTTACCAATTAATGTAATTTAAAGTTGATCCAGCTTTTCACTTTTTGCAGTGAATATGTGTAAAGTATTTCACTAATCTAAAATATCCAGTAACATTTTCAGATGAATTTCATGTCTATGTATTTATGTTAATGCTAAAATAGGAATTTGCTAATTTTATTGTTGACAAAGTCTTGAATTTACAGCTGATTGGTCTGTTGTTAGGTGAGGTAAAGATCAAATGAAAATTATCCAATTTGTCAGAGAAAACAGCATACATGATGACTAGTCACGAGACTTGTAAGAACTAGTGATCGTCATAAGTACTATTCAGATGGGATTAGTTTTATATAGGGAGGTGGGGTAAAGCACTTTTTATTAGAGCTCAGTGATTTTAGTCCCGTCGAATCGGTAATCATTACGGACAATGCCAGTAAAGATTACGGCGACTTTTACTTTCTGTTTAAAGGTCCGGATAAGGTACTGTAATACTAATCCTGTGCGAATAGTCCAGCTGTAAATATAAACGTAAGTTTTGGTGTTTCCTGTAATTTAGCAAGTTTTTTTGAATATAGACGGTTTCAGCAGTAACAACATAAACAAGCGGCTGTCGCGGTTCACAGTAACTTCCGGTAAACTCCGCTAATAATAAATAACAACAAAGTACTTTAAACATAGTTTATTTATATAACAAGCAAAACAACAACACATAGATTACATAGGAAACCAAAACATTTGTTATTTTTGACGAGGCATTTGTTCAAGAGATCAGTTTAGCAACTAGTTAGACCATTAAAAAAACGAAACCGGAAGAAAGGTTCGGATCCAGACATGTATCACATGCGTCCGATGAAACTGTCTATAGAAGCGCTTGCGGTACATTCACAGCATTAACGCTTCTCATTCACTTTTAATGGGTGATGTCATGCGTTGCCAAACTAAATTGTGGATCCGTCAACTTCACGTCACTGCCGTTGCTCGCGGCAGAAGTTGAACATTTCTTAACTTTTCAAGCGCCAACACATGCGTCAGCCAATCAGATCGCCTTATGCAAATAACCTACTGCATAGCCAGCCAATTACGTTTATGAAAGACCGGAGCATGTGTTGTGGCCACTGTGATTAGCTGTTGGCCACGCTTCAGACAAGCCTTCGGTCAAGCGTTAATGCTTTCGCCCCACGTGAATGTATCGTTAAAAAGCATTCACTAGCGTACTAGGCAGTGGAACAAGTCCAATTTCAAGTTTTTCTCGTTGGCGCCATGCTGTGTGTTTGCATATCATGTGATAACAGGAAGCAACATGTGCACGTGACGACGAGGGAGGTGACACGTTGCGTAATCAAGTTACCTCTCGCACTTCTTAATGTTTTACTGAGATTTCTAATCCCATGCGAATTAACCATCAATATTACAGACGTCCTTTGGTAAAATTACATAAATTTATCTACCCCCATAAAACTGATCACGTCCGAATAGGGCTTTACTTACTAAAGCTGGTGTGCGTTTATACTTAAACACAGCGTATCATTCACTATATTCGCTCGAAATACAAATGGTTTTCTTTCACAAATGTAATTTTCATTTTTACTGTGAACAATTTTTTTGTCAAGTTTAGACCAAGGGTCAAGTTTTTGGCTGGTTGGCTTCATCTCTCCCCAGCATGGTTGATGTCCAACTATACCACCCTAATACTGACCTCCACCTTCTGGTATCAATGAATGACTCGCAGATGAGACCCAAGAGAGACATAATCCACTGAACATCATAAAGGGTCATTGCCTATCATTGAGAGGTCAAGAAATGTTGACCTGAATGCAAGCAATGGTTGACCCATCATTAACTAGCATGATGTGGCTCTACATCTCCCAAAGGACCGAGATACATTAGTTTACAGCATTCATATGAATATTCTGTCAAAAATTACATGTCAGATATTATAGGTGCATAACATTTTAAATGTAGATGTGGATTTTTTAATCTATACAATGAAAGCGACATGGTATTGTGTTGAGTAAATAATTATTTTAATTTTCATTCGCGTAACACATTGTAAGGACATTTTAAATTGTGATCCATGAATGCAAGTCGAAGACAATAGAAACGGTTAGAAATGATCAGACAATATGCGCTACATGTAATTGTCGATTTGTGTCCCATAATGGATGGAGTTGCTCTTCACGCAGCGTCGGAGCAGACAGGCCGCCGGTGTCGTGGAAAGGGAGGCGGGGTGGTGCGGACAACAAACTCGCTGAAAGTTCTCAAGGAATCATTTCTATTTCACACTCCACTTGGCCGCTGATTTGAGATCGTGTGTTAGCATAACAAAGCCGCAGAGCCTGTGAACTTGAGGGACCTTTCGACCTCGCCGCTCTGGTGGTGAATAGGCTTTGGCTCTGCCAATAGAAGCCCTCCCTTCCTCGCGTGTTCGTGGCTAAATTGTTAATCAGGGTAATTTAATATAGTTTTCAATATGCCTCGTCTCTCTTTGGAAGGCCATTCACGGCTTCCCCTCTCTGCCCCAAGCGAAAAACACCCCGTTCTTTCATGCGGGCCCAGACGGGCAGCTGCAGTCTGGCCTCTCTCTGGACTGAAGTGAGCCGGTATCATGCATTGCTGCGGTGAAGTGGGGAGTGAGTTGAGGTGGCGGTGAATGTGAAAAGCTTTCAGCCTTGTCTGACTCTAAGAATGATGGAGAGACTCTAGTGCGGTCTGAAGCCGTGGCGGGACAATGGTCTGTCTCAAACACGGCCTGCACACAGCCAGACGCTCCGTCGTACCCACGATCCATTGAGATGCAGCCGTCGATCCGGTCTCTGGATGACTGAGGTCTTACTTTAGTGGGAAAATATGACAGGTGGCTTAGTTTTGTTTGGTTGAATAACATCCACTTGTCTTTTGAACTGTATGGGAGTTTTAACATTACTTTCTTTGCTGACAAGTGGCATTACAGGATATTATATTACACATTTACAATTTTAAAGATATACACTCTTAAAAAAGGGTGCTACACAATGCCAAAAGAACCTTTGGGGAACCAAAAATGGTTCTTCTATGGCATCGCTATTTGCCTTATTCAGTCGCCGGCATGTTGATTACAAACCGAGGCTGTGCTTAAACCTGTTGTTTTGTACCGGGATGGTGGTCATTCAGCCATCAAAACATACTTAATTTTACAAATTTCCACAGGACAAAAAAACTCTGAAATCATGGATTAGAAAACACCACCATTTTTTCAATATTTTACTAACACAGGTCTTGAAATCCTTGAAAGTTTGTGAATCTGGGTGAAAAAATTCAAGGCGCTTCAAAGTTTTTGAAAAATACATGCATAGATACAGGTCATTGAATCTTTTTTATGCAAGAAGTTTTCTTGAAAACAAATCCATATTATTCTCTGTGAATTTTATATCTTAAAAATTCTAGACTTTTTAAGCACACGTGCTAAACTGTTTGCTTTAAATGCTTATATCTTCTGTATTTGAATGTTGATTCATATCAAAATGCTTTTTTGCATAGTTGTGTTTAACACATGAAAACGTCTCTGGTTAATTCAATTCAATTCAATTCAATTTTATTTATATAGCGCTTTTCACAAGTGTTAATTGTTGCAAAGCAGCTTTACATGAGAAGATGTAGAGGAGAACACAGAAAATCAATAGATAATATAAGAAGTAGAGAAAGCGGTTAAACCGTACAAGCGAGCGTATTAATAATGTAACGTATACAGTAAAGTGCTAAGTTAAGCCAAAGTTGGCTGACTCTCCCTGGGACTAAAAACCCTCTAGGAAAAAAACCCAATGGGAAAAAGTCCTAGAAGGACAAAAACCCTTGGGAGGAGTTAATATATATTTATATATATATATATATATAGAAACGGTAGGGATAGGAGGCGGGTAAGCGAATTAAACTGGTTTAGCCGGTGGTCGTTGGTCGGGCATCGGCTGGTCATCACGTTGAAGGACAGCCAGTGGATCAGTGATGCAATGATCTTCACAGCAACCGGAACTGGGTCTGTTTGTCTCAGGGTCCTCGTGGTCGAGGACGAGACAGGGAGAGAAAAACAGAATTCTATGAGCGTACGGGCCGTATGCATGCAATGCAAGTGTCAAACATTATAGTGGTTCAAGTCGGCTCGGTTCCAGACAGGCTAACTATTGCGGCAATAGTATATTACCCATATGAGGTATGTGAGTGCTTTGTTCTAGACAAACTAACTACTGCGGGAAAAGTACATTTACTTGACATTTTATGTGAATGCTTTGTTAAAGAAGAATGTCTTAAGTTTAGATTTAAATTGATCGACTGTGTCTGATACTCGAACATTATTTGGTAAATCATTCCAGAGCTTAGGGGCTAAGTAGGAAAAGGATCTACCACCTTTAGACACTTTTGATATTCTAGGGATAATTAAGAGACCAGAATTTTGTGAGCGCAGTTTACGTGATGGATTGTATTCTGATAGTAGTTCTTTAATATACGAGGGCGCTAGGCCATTTAAGGCTTTGTAGGTGATTAGTAATATTTTAAATTGTATGCGATATTTAACTGGTAGCCAGTGTAAAGATGCCAGAATTGGACTGATGTGGTCATACTTTTTAAATCGAGTAAGCACTCTTGCGGCGGCGTTTTGAACCAGCTGTAGCTTGTTTACCTGATTAACATGGCATCCCCCGAGTAACGAGTTACAATAGTCTATTCTAGAGGTCATAAAAGCATGTATAAGCTTTTCTGCGTCTGATGCAGACAGCATATGGCGTATTTTTGAGATATTTCTAATATGGAAGAATGCTGTGCGGCAGATGTTGGCGATATGACTATCAAAAGATAGATTGCTGTCGAACATTACGCCTAAATTCTTAACCGTGGAAGATGGCACCACAGTGCAGCCATCTATGGGCAACTTGTAATCTGACATATTATGTTTGTAGCGATTCGGTTCAATAATAAGTATCTCTGTCTTATTGGAGTTTAGCATAAGAAAGTTTTGTGCCATCCAGTCCCTAATATCACTAATGCAGTCTGTTAGCTTAGAAAACTGGTGGGTTTCGCTTGGATGCTACGAGATGTAAAGCTGGGTATCATCCGCATAGCAGTGAAAACTCATGTTATGTTTCCTGATAATGTCTCCTAGAGGTAACATATATAACGAGAATAGGATAGGGCCTAGAACTGATCCCTGAGGTATGCCGTATTTAACGGGGGAGTGATATGACTCTTCCTCATTTACATAAACAAAGTGATATCGATTGGTTAGATACAATCTGAACCAGGCTAACGCCTGACCACTGATGCCAACATAGTTTTCTAGTCTATTGAGTAAGATTGTGTGATCTATTGTGTCAAAGGCTGCACTAAGGTCTAGTAATATAAGGATTGAGATTTCACCACGATCGGATGTTAATAGGAGGTCGTTTGTAACTCTAAGCAGCGCTGTCTCTGTGCTATGGTGGGGCCTGAATCCTGATTGGAACTTTTCATATGTATTATTATTTTCTACGAATGTGCGTAGCTGGCTTGCCACTACTTTTTCTAATATTTTAGAAAGAAAAGGTATATTTGAGATTGGTCTAAAGTTATTAAGATCTCCCTGGTCAAGGTTTTGTTTTTTAATGAGCGGTCTTAATAAGCTGTTGGAACGTATCCTAATTCTAGAGATGAGTTAAAGATATTAAGTACCGTGTCTGACACTACATGAAATACCTCTTTTAGTAATTTTGTGGGAACGGGGTCTAGTATACAGGACGATGATTTGGATGACGTTACTAGTTTAGAGAGCTCTTCTATTGTAGTAGGATTAAATGACTCAAGATGTTCGTTTGGTAATCTAGTGGAAAATGTACTATTGGGTAGAGTGGTGGCTGCTTGCGTAGTTTCTATGTTTTCCCTAATAAACATAATTTTGTTAGTAAAGAAGTTCATGAAGTCATCACTATTGTGTTGGAGTTTACTATTGGTTTCTGTTTGTTCTTTGTTACGTATGCAACTGTTGTTCCCTGAGAAGGGAGAAGGGAACGAGACGTTGCGTCTCCCTTGCCATACTTCCTGCGTCCTTGTAACTCCATCTTTGGCAATATTTCAGATAGCGATATACTTCTTGGCTCCTGCATCACCCTGTTTTTGTTTGTAAGCCTCACCATTGGTTGAATTTGATATACAAATTCAGACGCACTTACCCCTGGAGGCGTCCCCAAAGTGTCACCGCAGTGACGCAGCGCAAGTTCCCTCGAAAGGGAACTGTAACAGTGTATCTTAAAAGATAACACAACGTAACCTTGCTCTCACTTGAAATGTGTCCCCACATTTAGTCCTTGAATTTGAGGGTATTGGACCTGGAAAGTCCTTGAAAGGTCCTTGAATTTGAAGTTAACTTAAGTGTGGGAACTCTGCATATTGTATGGCAGAAGAGCTCTTAGTTTGCATCAATTCGATCTCGGTGCGCAGTAACATCATTACTCCTGACTATTCCCCTTCTCTTGCTCAAACTTCCATCAATATTACTCCGCCCGAGGTCGATTCTGAGAATATAGTTCCCAGTATGTATAAGGCTCAAAGTTGGCTGTGTCTCATATGACGTTGTTATTTGTACACACTGTGACTATTCAAATCACAACATATAAATATAAAAAGTTGGTGTTATTTTGCCACTTAATGGAAGCAGTATGCTAGCTGGAGCCATTTACTTCCAGTCTTTGTGCTAAGCTAGGCTAGGCTAGCAGTGGGTGCGTCAGACAGAGTTACGGGACGCATGGAGATGAAAAGGGTATGTATGGACTCTGGGGGATACGGTGAATAAGCTTAAGTCCCAAAAAGTCAGCGTGTTCCTTTAAAATAAGAAGTGACAGATGACTTAATTTTGAGATAAGAGCAGCACAATGTGTACATAACATCTGTTTTGTTCATCATTATTTTTTAATGTTGTAAACATGTTTACTTTTCTTTAATACACTAATATAGTCTTATATAACTAAGTACATATCTCCAATTGTGGCTTTTGCCGCCAGCCACAGCACAAGCATTTGAAGGAGGGCTGAGAGCGGAAAAGCGCCCGACGTCATTCATGTCTTTCCACTGTCCAATGTTGGGTTAAAAGGGACAAACTCAGTCTGTTGGATTGAAATAACCCAAAAAATGGGTTAAAACAACCCAACAAATAATCCAACTTTTTTTTGGAGTGTATGCTTACTGTGCTTTAAAGAAAGACATGCAATGTGCACACTTCATAGCTAATATGTTGCCCAATTCTGTTGTCTGTTTTCAACAGTTGTACACTAATATCTAGAAGTGCATTGTTAACCTCTGTTGGTTATTTGGACATGCTTGTTTCAGGTTTATTAGGAGTAAATATGGGCTCCATACATAGAAAACAGACAACCTCATTATAACCATCATGGGATGACCTTATGGTTCTCCTAAACTTCAGTCCAAGCAGTAGAGCAAACTGTAAAATGTATTTCACTAGCGCCTCCTGTGAGGATCATGAAAAGCAGATTGTTGACATAAAGGTCAGAATCATATTGTATGTGCTGACTGTGTACTGGAGTACAAGAACCTCTCTCAACTCTATGGCACTAATATTTCCTAATAATTTTAATAAGGCATTTAGTTAGTGTTCAAAAACACAAACTGATAGAAAATGTTAACCTTGTGATGCGCTGTAAGTATTTTTTTTAAAAAGCATCTGCCAAATGCCTAAATGTAAAAGTACTCTCTTAAGTTTAAGCTGTTATTAAAACAGGACCTTATTCAAGAGTTTTCAGAAAGATTACGTTTAAAATGTCAAGTATACCTCATAATTATATTTTTAAAGAGTCAGAGAGCCGCTGATAGTCAAGAGGTACAGTAGTTGTTTTAATACAGTTACGTTCAATGTGGTTCTCTTTTTAAGAAAACGATTTCATTTGAAGGCTAATTTTAATCATGGATTTTAAAGTGCTGTAAAAGTTATAATTTAAGTCTTGTGTTTTAGTCCTGCTTTTAAGGACAACTACACTGTAAAACAACAACATATATTTTTATGTTACTTTAAATAAAAAAATTAACTAAAAGAGCACCTATTTTATTGCTAAAAACAACGTTATTTTGTGTATTTGATATAATATAATATAATACACATTATTTTCCACATACTGTAAATTTTTGTAGCTCCAGATTTCAATCTTTTCCTGAAATGCATGGATTTGAAAAGCTCTGTGTCCCTGATTGGCCAGCTAATCTGTACGTTGTGATTGGCCTGAATACCTTTGACGTCAGTCGGAAATGTGACGCTCCTTACCATGTTTGAAAGATTCGCTGACAATGCAATGCTGACAGAAGTTAATTTACAGGCTCCGAGTCTGAAGCGGGAAGAATTATGATAAGGAAGTTAACTGTTGCCTACAATCGTGTGTTTGTTGTAGTCCAATAACAGAGATTTACATTGGAGACGATAACTCGCGTCAACGTTTACTTTGGAGTTCGTACCTTTTGCATATCGTTAACATTTACTAATACACACTTACATACCAAAGAAAATGTAAAATCGTGAATCAGACCATAGGAGCTCTTTAAACAATTTCAACTTGTTTTTATAAGTTATGTCAACTTATCACAGGTCAAAACTTAAAATAGAAGGTTTAATGGACTTGTTTTAACTTCATGCTGCATTTTTTTATAGTGTAGTTCACTTTGAGAAAGTGAAGATAACATTAGCAGATAAACATTTCCAATTTTGTGAAATGAACCTGCATTACTATGAAAAAGGCACAAATACTCAATATGGCCGCTCTGGTGATGGAAGTCCCGCCTTCCAGTTAAAACAACCAATCAAAGATTTTCTGTGGGAGGGGTCTCATAAGGCATTTGCCAACCTGTGCGCATACGCAATAGCTGAAATGACCTTAAAAAAGGTGTTTTCTAGCACAGTTTGAGCTTCAGAAACGAACGTTATGGTACAGTAGAAGTCAGGTTGAATTGTTGGTCAGAAGTATGTTAATTATTGTGATTTTAGAGATATATGTCTGTGTCCATTCAAGTTGATAATATTTAAGAGGCGTTGCAAACATGGTCACCTAGTGGTGCGACTTCCCTAAAGGGACTGTCATATACAAATATTTGCCTCCTTCTTCCTTTAATTATCAATACCAAGCTGTGATGCAAACTAAAAGCTATTGGTTATTATTTTGGCTGATATTTTCCGCTTCTTGATTCAACAGAAAATACATAATCACTTTGCATAAGGTCTTTGAATGAGTAAAACCGGAATAACAGTAGCTTGAATTACCGTTTCATTCTGTTTAGTATCATGTGTACTGAAGTATAATGATGGCCATTGGTTAAGAATATCTCTATGAAATAGGTTTTGTTCATATAAGCCACTCATGCACACTGATATACCTTTATAAATTTTACATGTCTGGGCCATTGAGATCATGATGATAAGATTCACATGCACACATACACTATTTGTTTGTTTTTTTATAAACAATTTGCAATAGTGGAGACTGTATTGACATTTAATTATAGGGTGTTTATACTTTGGCCCCCATAATACACTCTTAGAAATAAAGGTACAAGAATGTACAAAAGTTGTCATTGAGGCGGTACCTTTCAAAAAGTACCTAAAACATTGGTACCTAATGGCGCTTTCCCATTGCATAGCACCCAACGGTTTGGGTCAGGTCGGGTCAGCTCACATCACTTTGGCTTGGTTAGCTTTTCCATCGAGTTTAGTACACTTCGGAGTAGGAGGGATTATACTTGTGTCGTTATATTTGCCTGCCTACTGCTGTGACATCATACAAGTGAGAGCGTTGTTGGAATACATCCCCATACATTCATTTAACGTTATTTCTCAGTCCGCCACAAAATTAGAATTGGTCTCACATGACAATTTCTGTACAAACCCTCAATCAAGTTGCATTTAAGCATATATGCGGACGTGCGCGTCGCGAATGTGCCGCCACAAACTTCAAGTCTGGAAAAAAAAGTAGTATGGTGTTCCTGATTCTCAACCTGTGGATGTTTTTCATCGCTAAAAAGGAGTTTGGGAATTTATAGCAGAGCACAGATGACAACATGTTTGTTTGAGACAGCGCAAGCTAGCATGAAGGTAAAGCTAATCTTTTACATTATAGCGATGACGCTGGTAATGACGATTCTCTCAGACCAATCAGTGATCTACAGCGTTTTCGCGTCACCTTTTGGTATCAGCTCGGATCTCTTGGAAACTCAACCGAGGTGGTACTAAAAAAAGTATCAGATACTACGTATTGCACCCAGTGGAAAAGCCCCCAAAAGTAAGCTGACCCAAACATAACCGTGGGGTAATATGCAATGAAAAAAAGTGCCATTAGAGATACATACTGCTTGGGCCCTATCTTGCACCCAGCGCAATTGACTTTGTCAGTGACGCATGTATCATTCGTATTTTGCACCGGCGCACAGTGGGTTTTTCCCTCCACAGACGCACGTCGGCAAACTAGGGAATGAACTTGCGCTCCCTGGGCGGTTCAGCGCAAAAACGGAGGCGTGTTGTGGCGCAAACCATCCCTGATGCTATTTTGCAGTTTCAAAAAACAATTGCGCTACTAACCAAAAAAAACTAGTCTAAAGTCAGTGGCGCGTTGTTCATTATGCTATTTTAAGGGCACATGCTTGACCATAATGTATAGCGTGCACAACGCGCAGACACTTTGCTTATCTAATCTACACAGATGCAACAGTTATTTTTGCAAATCATAAATTGTTACAATAAAAAATATTAACACATGAGATAAGGGAAATCATTGTGGTGAGCATTGTGGTGATAGTTTTTATTTATTGTGTGGCTGCGTTAAAAAATTCTCATGCAAATAACGATAAAAATATTTTCATAAGTTTGTTGATTGGCTGTATTACGTTTATTTTATGTAAATAATAATTAAAATGTTTTCATAAGAAACCTTAATGTATATGAACTTGATTTGTAAGTGTACTTTGGGGTTGGACCTTGCTTGCGTTTCTTTGGTCCGATTTCAAAGCCCCCAAACCCTTTCAGTGGTGAGGGTGGACGCAGCGATGTCCTCTGTTGGCGTCAGGTCATGTGTAGAGGCAGATCCACCTCCCGTTACACGCCGTGCCCGGGTTATGCTGGCAAGCTTGGGATTCCCCCGTCTCCTGACATCATTGTAGCACTTGGCGCAACGATGGGGATGCCAGCTGATGAGACAATTGTGGCTATTTCCTTTCACGCCGGTTTAACCGACGCTGATTTGGGCGGGTTTCTCCTATACCAATACAAAACAACTTCTCTGTCTTTGACTGCTCTTACAAGAACGTCGGTCTCCTCAGCTGTGAACCACTCCTGGCGTGCGCCTGGTAAATCCGTCATAATAATAGCAACCCGCCATGGAACTTGCGCCCTTGCGTTTAAAGGGAATGTTGGATAGCGTTCTGATTGGTTTATTTGACGTTACGCCCAAACCACACCTATGAATAATGAACCTACTTCAGACCAACCCCTTATTGATTTGCGCCCGGCGCAAGAGTTATTTCTCCCGCCGGGAAAATAGCAACAGCGCCCAAGATCCGCCCACAAACTCACTTGCGCTTTGCGCTTCGCACTTGCGTTTCACATCGTTAAAATAGGGCCCTTTCTGTTTTTAAAAGCTATCGTCCCAGTGACAACTTTTGTACTTTTGTTTCAGAGAATGTAATCATCACACTTTGACTTATATTCTGTACAAACTGTATATATTTTATTCTCTAACTTGAATCCCTAAACCTAACTCCTCACAAAAAATTGTTGCATTTTTTAATTTTTAGTTTGATTTATAAGCTGTTTTCTTCATGGGGTCCAAAAATTTCCCCACAGGGTCAAAAATAGTGATATATTCCTGTCTTTGTGGGGTAAATTGTGTTTACCAGGTACACACACACACACACACACAGAGAGAGAGAGAGAGAGATAACAGTAACCATGAAGACAAAATTATTTTAATCAAACATTAATGTTTATTTGAAGAGGAAAAACAACAAAAATGTAGCCATGGAAATATTTGTATTATATTATATTATATTATATTATATTATATTATATTCTTGAATCATCTGGATCTATTAGGACTCTCACAAATATTTAGATGTTGAGTTGTGAGTTTTTTTCTCATAGTGACAGATGAAGATCCAGATCAGATCCTTCCCATGATTCTTTGAGCTCGTCCTTCAATCATTCTGCCACTCCTACAAAGAAAAGAATAACAACACGTTAAACATACAGTACAAACATTTGCACAGTTAAAGGACATGTACTCAGTGCCTAATATTAAACCTTTACTTTTATTGAGTCGTTTTTTCACCCGATAAAAATAACCAATCAAGAGCTGTATGAGTAAAGATGCTCCTCATGGGCACATGTCTAAATTCCTGATGTTCTGTCATCCACTTCCGTACAAGACAGATATGTGCCTGTCAGATTTTCCTTTTCTAGTTTCGTTTTTTTGATATCTCTCTCATGTTTGATTTTCCTCCTGCTTAATTTGTTCTTCGTGAATGTCCGGTTGGCCTGTGGCTATAGGAAATTTCCTCGTACCGCTTTATGAGATGCGGAAATGTTCGTTTCTACGTTAAATTAACCCATCATTGATCATGACGCTGACTTTATATTCTCATTTTCATGATTATAAATGATTACAGCACTAATGGCTCGCATGGCTTTCATATATAGTGTGTGTGTGTATGATACTGTATAATATAATGTGTGTCTGTCTATAGTAAAGAAAAGAGTACAGTACATTCATTTCAAGGGCAACCGTGTTCCTCAAATGCCTGCAGTGCTGCGCGTAACACATTGAAAGGTATTAGTTACCTTTTTTTGTTCAGGTATGCTATTTTTAGTATTTTTTGTAAAGTGTAAGTGTGTTAGAAGGTGTCAGATATTCAGCTTTCACATGCCTTCGCCACCAAACCACAGTTGTCCTTTCATTAGAGAGCGAGATGCAAGCTCACCGTGTGATTTTGTGTGTATACCAATCTCCAAAGCAGTTTTGTTTTTTTAACATTATTGTATCATCTCTGTATATAACATGAATTACAAAGTGCTTGCAGCCTCTGTGTGTTTGTCGGGTCCTTGCTTGCTTGTTGATCAATGCATTGAGAAAGACGCAAGGTTTTTGGGATGGTTAGAGTTAAATATCAGTTGCGTATCCAAATGTTTGATTTATATTTGAGACTTTTGTTCTATTTTTTATTATGAAACACGTTTGATATATCAAGTTCAAGTCCAAATTTCAAAGTGTTAGATTTTCCAGAATAAATGAGCTAGCATCAAGTGTTACAAATATACTGATGCTTTTCAACTGTAGTTAAAGTTATTAAATAAATAAGGAGTCACTTAAAGTAAAATTGATACATAATGAATACAGATGCAAAGAAAAAGCTCCTGGGTGATTCTCACGAAACCATTGAAACACCACGGAACTAATGATTTTAGCTTTAAATTGTGTAATATAGTAAAATTAAAAAGCATCAGAATTAACACAATACTGTGTTCTACCTTGCACAATGTGTGATTTCAACATAAGAATTTATAATTGTAAATTTTATCTCATTTTCTGCTGAAATTCTCATTACCGCAATGTGTCCGGCTGTGTTTGAACATGCGTTATGTTGTAATTTAATTAAATGAACACAAAAATATTAAGAAAAAAAAATAAATGGATGTTTTGCTAAACTACTTTAGATGACAGAAAAAACATTTACTGAATATTCATGTATAATAATAATGAAGAAAAATTAGGAAAATGATGTGTCCATGCCTGATGTTCTCATCCTCCGCAACACTTTTTGAGAACAGTTTAAGCACACATACAGAATTTTAATAAAGTTTGATTTTGAGTGACCAAGCACATGGACCAGTTACTTCAAGATGGCTACCAGATAAGATAATTTTTTTACAGTTAATTTGAAATATTGTCTTGTCAGAATGCTTACACGACATTTTGATTATCATTACCGCAACAGATGCTTATTCAATGTTAATTTAATTAATAGAAGCATAATACTTTGATTTTAAATGCATGTGCAGAATCTCCAAATTATGTTCTTTCAGGTTTGTCATGTCATTTTGAAAATATGTCAGTGTTGATGTTTTCTGACTGTTGCGGTAATGAGATTTTTTAGGACTAATTTTTTAAATTATGTTACAAAAATTGTTAAATGATAAGTAAACGTTTTTAAATTAATTTTCCCATTTACTCCAGACTTTGTTTTTCAATGTCTGGTGGGAAAAAAAGTAAATGTAAGCAATTTTTACATTTTCATGCTTGACATTTTTAAAACCAAGTTTTCGTGAGAATCACCCAACTATATATTTAGTTAAAAGATAAAACTGCATTGTTTACTTGTGAATAACGATTAACCATTTAACACTTTATTTAAAATCAACAATAGCGCTTTTTTATGCGGAGGGCCTTTGGTGAAGCTTCTACCACGAATCGCCTCTTCGCATGGAGAAATCAATTGATCGCAGTCCAAAAGCATCAAATAAATTACCAGCGGCCAATGTTTTATGTTTCTGTTTATCTTCTAAACTTTATATTTGCATACGCACACATCTCCTACGCAAGCCCCTGCGACTGTAAAGATAATTTAATGTATCAATTATTCTTATGCTAATGAAGGTTACAGTTTCCCATGCTCAGTATCACAGATGGCAACACGTGCATCTTCTGTTCATTTTGTGAGCCTCACAGCTTCAAACAAAGCCCAACACAACCGGGCAACAATATTTGCATACTTTTGTCCACCTTAATCCAGCATATCGCATACAGCAATGATGTTGTGTACCAGCACACCCGTTTTAGTACACACAACATGATGTTTTCAGATCACTCTTGCTATGACATGACTATTTAAGACGTAGTTATTTATCTTATATGGGTAGTTATTTGGGAACACTTTACAATAAGGTTTTATTTATTAACATTAGTTCATAAGCTAACAATGAACAATTCTTCTACAGCATTTATTACTCTTAGTTCATGTTAAAGGAAAACACCACAGTTTTTCAATATTTTACTATGTTCTTATCTCAACTTAGAATAATTAATACATACCTATTTCTATTCAATGCGTGCACTTAATCTTTGTACAGCGTGTCGTGAATGTGTTAGCATTTAGCCTAGCCCCATTCATTGCTTAGGATCCAAACAGGGATGAATTTAGAATCCACCAAACACTTCCATGTTTTCCCTATTTAAAGACATGTGTAGTTACATGAGTAAGTATGGTGGCACAAAATTAAACGTGGGGATTTTCTAAGCGGACAAAAAATTTGTTTTATAATAATATCGACAGAAGTTTGAGCGAGAAAAGGGGGTAGTCAGGAGTGATGGTGTTCGAAGTGCTGCAAAAAGTGCTCCTCCGCCATACAATATAGTTCTCATTTTTTATCCACCTAAAAAATCGCCACGTTTTATTCTGTCTCACCATACTTACTTGTGTAACTACTCATGTAAATAGGGAAACCTGGAAGTTTTTGGTGGCTTCTAAATTCATCCCGGTTTGGATCCTAAGGAATGAATGGGGCTAGGCTAAATGCTAACACATTCATGAAGCGCTGTACAAAGATTAAGTGCACGCATTGAAAAAAGATAGTATTAATTCGACTTAGTTGAGGTAAGAACATAGTAAAATATTGAAAAACTGTGGTGTTTTCCTTTAATTTCAGTAAGGATGCACTGAAAGTTCAGCAACCTAAACCTTTCGGCCGAAAATAGCATCTTTCTCTGAAACTTAAAATGCATCTACGCTAGTTGCTATTTGATCGCATCATCAAAAACAAGCCAGTAACCACACCTTAAACATTGGGGGGACACTAACATTAAGGGCTATATGTACACTGTAAAAAATACTTTGCTGCCTTAAAAATTTTTGTTGAATCAACTCGGATTTACAAGTCATTTCAACTTACTATTACTTATCTTGACTAGAGATGAGTTGTTATAACTACAGGTGAGTTGTTATAACTTATAAAATTAAGTTGACTTTCCTCAACTATATTTTATAAGTTGTGACAATTCATCTCTGTTGACATGACTTGTAAGTCTTAGTTGATCAAAAATTTTTAAGGCAGTGTCTATTATAGTTACGGCCATTTTTAAAATGTTTTTGTTCTGTTAAATTTAGTCTGTCTTTTACTTATTCAAACACCAAAAAAGCTTTTTTTGCTATTTTCGACTGAATAGTATTTGATTTGTTGCATCCCTAAAATGTAAGCATTTATTAATAATTTATTTTAAATCAAAAGTTGTAACTGTTAACTTTAGTTAATGCACTAAAGTATGCCCTAAACTAACATGAATAATTGTATTGGCATTAAAAAAGATTAATTCATGCAGAAAATCTCAACGGTATCGCATAGCAATTTGTACATACTGTATTTTACGAGGTGGCTAATTCGTATTAATTCATACGACCACATTTGTACATTTTGTATGGTTTGCTTTTGCCTGTGTTTTTGGAGTTAGGGGTGGAATTTTGTTATTGTTTTTTTTTATGATAATCGTATGTTTTTGTACGATTCACTTCGTATGAATTCATACAAAATAGCCGTCTCGTTAAATACGTATGAATTCTCATGAGATCAGGCTGAAAATCTTATATTGCTCATTGTTAATTCATGTTAACTAATGCCTTTACTAATGTTAACGAATACAACGTTATTGTACAGTGTTGTTATTTTTGTTATTTAAGACATTAGCTTAAATGAAATTTGATTATTCCCATTTTTACTAAGTTTAATTATGATTATATGATTGTATCCAGACTTTTTTTAAAGATAATAATAATAATAATAATAATTGATCATTTTCATGTTTTGTTCCTGACTTCTAATTGTGCTGGTTTTGCTGTATTACTTCCAAAATCGAATGTGAAATATTCCTACTATACCTCATATCACCAACTTCACATCAATTTTCAAGTTGTAAATTCGACTTTAAGTGCATTCCTGTTGTTATTTTTCAAGGAATGACCAAATAAGTTAAACAGATCTATCATAAACAACAGACTTCCAAACTATGATGGGGTCCTATATAGTCATCATTACACTTTATTCTACTGTTTGCTTCATAATTTGGTAAGACCACTGTAACTCCAAGCCTTACACCAAGTTCAGCTAAGCTCATATTAAGCCATTAGAGAGAGTATTATCTGAGACCAACCAACCTCAAAATTCCTTTAACAATGAAGCTAATCACAAACCACAGCACAGACGTCTCTTACTCTCAGCTCCGTCCCGTCCTAATAGCTCGGGGTGGCAGATGCTTCCCCTTTTCCCATTTCACACACTAGCTGAAATTTATCCCCAAAAGAACGCCAAGTTGTACACCCAAGGTGCTGTCGGGGTGAGATAACAGATATGGCACACAATGAAGCAATAGTAGGAGCGTCCATCTTCCCACATGCAAAATACTGGATGAATACCGGATCGAAATTTCCCAGATTTTAAAACGAACAAAAGACCCCCATTTTCGGCACATACATGCTCATTAAAGGGACGTATAGAGGCTGTGTCATTATGACTTAAGGAGAGATTTCATGTCGGCTGTGTCTTACTATTATGTAAAATTAGGCGGTCGCGGGAACAGCAAGATGAAAGTGTTTGGGGGGAAATTATCCTTGTGCCAAACTTGCCGCTTTCTAATTACAGTAACATTTTCCTTCCTTCATGGGAGGGCCACAAAGTGTCAGATGAATCTCTCTTGCTCTCTCTCTCTCTCTCTCTTGCTCTCTCTCTCTCTCTCTCTCTCTCTCTCTCTCGCTCGATTTTTTGGAATATATGTTGAAATAAACTAAGCCAATGAATACTTATCTGACTGTCTAATTGAACGACAGCTAGATCTGTTTTCTTTTATATTAAACAAATAAACATGAACTGTGTTTTTCAAATTAGCATCTTTTTGAACGTGGTCAAATTTATAGTTAGTCACTTCATTTCATGTCTTTGAATTGTTGTAAGTGGGGCTGCAACAACTAATAGATAAAATCGATAAAAATCAATAATGACATTCGTTGTAACGAATGAGTTAATTAATCGTTGGCAAAATTTCCTCAGCACATCACTAAAGACTCATTTCGGGGTTTTTTTATTTATATTTTGTAGTTTTAAAGATATTTTACTACATTAAAGTTGCACAAACTTTATTTATTTCATCTAGCTATAAGTGAAAAATCACATTTAGTAAATATTTATGTTTTTATCCGTTTAGGCGATTAATCGGAAAAATAATCGCTCGATTAATCGATTATGAAAATAATCAATTATGAAAATGATCGTTAGTTGCAGCCCGTAATTATAAGCATAGTATTCCAAAAATCATTTTATTCACCCTCACGCATATGATTTGTTTAATCTGTGAAGCACAAAATGCCAAATTTAAGCGACTGACAGCATCAGTAATCGTTCATAGAGAGTCAGTGAAAGTGAAGCTGTCAGTCCCTATAACATTCTGCCTAACATCTCATTTTGTATTTTACAGAAGAAAAAAATCATAGGGATTTGAAACAACACCCCAGTCAATTAAATTATACTGATTTTTTCATTTAAAGTACAGCCTGAAGTAAAAGAGTTTGTTTTTCTATTTTTTTTTGACTATATGTTAAAATAAACTAAGCCAGTGAATACTTGTTATCTTACGGTATAATTGAACGACAGCTATCTATTTTCTTTGATATTAAACAAATAAACATGAACTGTTTTTTCAAATTAGTATCTTTTTGAACGTGATCAAATTTATATTTAGTCACGTCATTTCATGTCTTTGTTATAAGTGGGGCTGCAACAACTGAATAGATCAAATCTTAAAAAATCGATAATGACATTAGTTGTCAACTAATTTCATTAGCGATTAGTTGGTCTGTGACGTCACATGCTCACGCACCACCAACGAGTTAATTAATCGGTGGCAAAATTTCCTTAGCACATCTCTAAAGACTCATTTTGACTCATATTCTTAAAATATCAAAAATATTATATTAGTAAAACTCTGTACTAGTGGCTTTTGCACTTTTATACACGTGAATACCCTAATGTAGTGCTTTATTTAGCTATAAGTGAAAAATCAGTGAGTAAATATGTATGTTTTTATTCGATTAATCAATTAATCGAAAAAATAATCGCTCGATTAATCGATTATGAAAATAATAGTTATAAGCATAGTATTCCAAAAAAGCACTTTATTCACCCTCGGCCATATGATTTCTTTCATCTGTGAACCGCAAAATGCCGAATGTAAGCGACCGACAGCATCAGTCACCGTTCATAAAGAGTCCAAGAAAGTGAAGCTGTCAGTCCCTATAACATTCTGCGTAACATCTCGTTTTGTATTTTACAGAAGAGAAAAATCATAGGGATTTGAAACAACACCCGAGTGAATTAAATGACAGATCTTTTATTTTTGGGTGACTTTAAGCAAACCTTTGACAGGTGCAGGGGAATAAGCTTACAGACAAATTCTGATCAGACAGCTAGGATTTTGATAATTATTGTCATATCATTTGATGCGCAATTTGATGCTTTATGCTTTTCACCTACACTATCTGACGTATTGATACAGGACAAAGATGGCTCTCTAACTGACATTCTGTCATTCTGTCCTGTCGCAAACCTTTACCTCATCCCGAACGAGTCTTTCGCGAGCCTTTGACGTGAAGATGTCATGACAGGCCTGGCATTTTTCTCCTTCTCCTAGCCCGTGGCCAAAAGGCTTTGTGGCACAGGGACTGTGAGAGCCCTGCGTCTCCCCCTCCGCCCGGCTTTACCCCTCCGGTTCCCATCCGCTTCCGAAGCCCTTAACAGCTCGAGCCGAGAGCTTGAAACCCCCAGCACACCCTCATGAGAGACCCGGGGACAATGCTGGTATTGTTTGGTACCTCAGTCCAAGAACAATGGATGGTTACCCAAGCAGTTGTCCGGCCCAAACTCAGCCGTTGAGTACTGTTGGGTCTCCTGATTAACTTTGCTCCTCGCTCCGGCACAATGAGCCCTTTGACTGGGCCACCCCAAACCCCCTCCGATTTGTCTTCCCTTTCCATTGACACTCCTAACGCAGAACTCCATCATGGGACCTGAGAGAGAGCACCGTCTCACGTACAGCTGAAATATCCACTTAATGGCTACGGCGGAAATGCATTAACAGATGACAAAGAGCTGTCCTTTCCTGTCGCATTTGCGTGGATGTGTTCGCGAATCTGTTTACAAAATTACTTCTTATCGATGTTTCGGCAAATATGTGCCGACTCGATGAATATGCATTAATAAGCTCAGGGGTCGTAATTCTTGCTAATATGAGATAATGCTTGTGGGAGAAAATGTATGCCTACATAGTAGTGTACTTTGTTATTCAGTGCACCTTTAAAAGATAAACTATACCAAGAAACTAATCATTGGCACCAAATATAAAAAAATGCATTTCCTAATGGAAATAAGATAAATAAATACTAGACAATCTGTACATGGCAACCATCGACACTTGCATGCCTTATAGATCTTCTTTGTACCCGTTTAATACACTTAAGATCATATAACAGCCCTAAAATGTAATATTTATGTTATTTATGAGCACTGCGGGTTACGTTGGTTACATATGTTTCTGTGCAAGTAAATATTTTCACGCGCCTGCGTTCAGTCACTGATTTACATGCAGACGTTCACATAACGCATTTCAGATGTAAATCCCCGGGTGAAATGCTAAAGTAATCCTGGTATTATAGAGCATGTAAATTTTACTTCAGCTGAGCAGCAGTTTGAACACAGACTGGCACACAGAAACCTCATGCACCCCCTTCACAACATCCATGTGCTTTATTAAGAACCACCCTTAATTTGTGTGCATATAAAAAAAATAATCTAATAACAAAATGTCAATGCATATCAAATCTGCATAATGTTAAGAACATTTAGTGAAAAATAACCTTGATATCTGTGATATTAGTAAAGTCATGTCAAAGATTGAGTAAAATCAAACTTTCTCATCATTAGATTATTTGACTTTAGCCTGGATTTCACAGACAGGTCATAAATGTTTGCTATGCTTGTTTCAAAATTTTGGGTTTATATATTAATGCATATCGGCAAATCAGTCTATTAGCTAAAAATAAATCACAAGGGTGTTCACGAGATCTGCACCAAAATTATATAGCATGTGTGTAATTTGTGCATTCATAAATGTGTGATCTATATCTAACAATTTCACTGACTACACCTGTAACACGTAACAATAGGTTGTATTTATTAACAGTAGTTAATGCATTAGCTAACAATGAGCGATATTTCAACAGCATTACATCATTTATGTAAATTTCAGTATTTATATATATATATATATATATATATATATATATATATATATATATATATATATATATATATATATATATATATATATATATATAATATTTATTTATTTATTTATAGTAATATATATATATATATATATATATATGAAGAGTTTCGTTGCAAAACGAGATGACCACCCTTTTTTTTATTGTTCAGAAATCTTGTTTTATAGGTTGTGCAGTCCAATTGATTTCAATGCAACTGCAGTTGGTTTGTTTTGATTTAAATCTTCATAACTTAAGAAATACAGCTGAGTAGCACCATAAAACAAAATAATAAGATGATAACATAATAATAAACATGTTTTGACAAAAATGTAAAAAAATTGATTTATCTCGTTTTGCATAAATCTTCATATATATATATATATAGATAGATATATAGATAGATAGATAGATAGATAGATAGATAGATAGATAGATAGATAGATAGATAGATAGATAGATAGATAGATAGATAGATAGATATAGATATAGATATAGATATAGATATATATTACTATAAATAAATAAATATATACAAAAAATAAATAAATACATATGCATACATACATACATACATATGTGCACTGTAAAACATTTCTGTAGAAATTACAGTATTACTGGGTATTATTACAACTAGCTACCAGTAACTTACTGTAGATTTTACATTTATGTTATTTACTGGCAACAGTTTGTACAAAATTAAATGAACATGAAATATTTTCAGTCTTTATCTTGTACAGTAAGTTACTGGCAACCAGCTGCATAATTACAGCTATTTTTTTACAGTGTATATTTAACTCTCAATGCACAATGAACTTGAACAATTGTATTGACATTAACTAGCAAAGCTTAAAAAAAGCTGAAAATTTATATTGCCCATTGTTAGTTCAATGCATCCACTAATGTTAACAAATACAACCTTATTAATTTATGGTAAAGCCCATTTAGGATTAAATCTGGTTTATGTTTCGTATTGGAATAACCAGTAGTGATGCAGCAGGCCGTTCGTGCCAGCAGCATTGCGGCACACAGACGTACACCGCATGCCCCTCAACATCAATGTGCATTGGGTCCAAAGCTGCTCTACATCCAGGCTTCAATATTCAGATGAGGCCCGAGCAGATTAATAAATCATTAAGGGTGTCCTGGATATAACGGCCTCGTTCACACGCTCTCCGGACAGTGTGTGTCTGCTGCGAGCGATGCATTAGACATGCAAGAATGTTAATGTCGACACGCATTATAAGACGCTCGTGAGGCGTCTGTCTGCACGCTGGGCCTTTGCGCATCTCGCCATATTGTGTCTGAGTGAGAAGCCCCTCTTGTCTGGATCACAAGAGCTGTTTTTTTGTCTCTGTGCACGGCTTAGTGTTCTAGGGGTTCACAGACGTACATGATGGACGTGAAGTCTGCATATTAATGCATGATACATGTTAAATTTATCATGCAAAGTAAAAAGTATTGATTATATATATATATATATATATATATATATATATATATATATATATATATATATATATATATATATATATATATATATATATATAATTTTTTTTTTTTTACATATAGCATATAGCTTGGAAGACATTTTCTTTAAAATATATATCTCTTTATATTTAATTTTTTAATTTAAAAATGTTGGATTATTAGCACCTGTTTTTCTTTTTCTGCTCCATTCAAAGCATTTTGTATCGCGGTTTACCCGGCACTTTAAGTACACCGCGGGGGGGATGATTGCATCACAAAGGAAAGCACCACATCCATACCCCTATTTTGGCTTTGCAATTTGCATGCATTTGCATGATTTTATTATGCACATGCCTTTTGTTCCCTGGGTGGGAACGGCGAAAAAAAGAGACTGTGTGAATCTATCCCACGTGCAAAAAACACATTTACGCTTGGACACCGCCAAGATAAAAAAAGCTGAGCTGCTAATATTTGCACAGCGGTGCATATTTAGCAACAATCAGCAAGATGTTGAGAAAAACGAACGCATTTATTATTGTTTTGTTTTACCTGTGGTTGTAATTTTTTCATGCTGTTTTATTAGATCATTTTGCCGTGCACACACACATTTTCATCTTCATGTAAATGCACGCTTTCATAATAATACTGATAAAAGAAACATAATCGATAAATCTTTAGGGTTTGTTAGCATAAAGAACTTCAACAGGCATCTAATGTGACGGTCCGATTCTGTGGGGTTGATTTGAAGAAATAGGTCAGGGGTTTAATGTTGCCTTTGGCCTGGTTTTATACCACCCTGCTTCAAACACACACACACATGCACACACACACTCCATCACTGGTGTGTATTCTAGCTTTCTTAAAAGCATGCTAATTCTAGTGCAATGGGTCATGATGCTGTAAACAAGCAAATCACATCATAAGTGTGTGAAAATTATCTTTACAAAATCCCTTTTTGTGCCTTTTCGCGGTTTGCTTGCCTTATTTCTTGTGCATGTGCATGCATGTCATTACGCTAAGCTTTGTGCATATAGATTTTGTTTTTCAATGCACTCGCCAAAACAAATCTAAATATTTTTATTTACAAGCGTGCATGCATGTCTATGAATGATCCACAGAGAATACACATCTCTGTTTTTACCCTGTGGCATTGCACTCACCTCGAGTTACATCAGCCTCGTGAGGCAACACTGCCTTCGCATCCTCCTGCGGGCGAGTCAGAGATTCAGCGGCCCCTAACACACACACACACACACACACACACACAGAGAGAGAGAGAGAGAAAGAGAGAGAGAGAGATTTCAGATTACACTGAGAATAAAAGCAGATTATTACATCCACTGTTCACTATTTTAGATTTCAGGCTAAATGGATTGGGTACATGTAGTGACCTATCTGGTTTTTAATATAGAGATATCATTTATATGTTTGTATGGTTAATGTTTTGAAATATGTAATTGTATTCATGCATTATAATCTCATAGACATGAGTAAAGCTCTTGTACTTTTAACATGCAGTATAGTTTGACATCTAAAGCAGTGTTTCTCAATCAAGGGGCCACAGTGGGGCCTTAACAAATTTCAAAATTGTTCACTATAGGATAAAACAAGCAAATATACATATATCTGTCTTGCCATGATGTAGTATATTTTATTTGGTGGAAATCGTGAATGGGTGGGCCTTCAAATATTGTTGTGGGCAATATGGGATCGATGGAATAAGTGTTAATGCAAAATGAATGCATAAATGCTCACCAAGATCGGTTGCACATTATATCGCATGAATATCTTCAATGTGAATTAATAATTAATTGCATTTTTCTTGCCCGCCATTAATCAGTAATTCTACCGCTCATTTCGTATGCATACCACCAATGTGATATTTCAAAAGTAATCCGGACTCCTTTCATCGCTCTTATTGTGCTGTGAAATGTTGGGCATGTTTGAATGCGTGCATGAAAAAAAACCTCTCCAAGCACTTCAAGACTTTACAAAAATGAATGCATTTGATGTACGTTTCAATGATTGGTCAAAACGCACAATGTTTATTTGTCGTCAGCATCGGAAAGCAGACGACGCCAAAGTGGTTTTTACACGTCGAATCAAAACACGAGGCTCGGGACGTTCATCAAAACCAGATCTCCTGAGAATCTGCAGGCTGCGTGATTACAACCAATCAGACACTGGAGCTCAAGGTGCTAAACCAATGAAAACGGTGCTAATTAGAAAATTGGTATTCATGGTAACGGGCAGTCATTGTGCTGTGACATATGCAAAGCGCGCAATGTGTGTGTGCCAGCAGACATTTTGGGATTGCCCTCTCAGTCTCCGCTGCCAAAGCCTTAAGATGGTGGCAAACAGGAGACACTGCATCTACGGTGGACAATGACGTGCTTGGAGATGCCCGAGTATCATAGATGGGAAATTGAAATGAGCGTACTTTATTCATCACTCAGCAGCATATAGATCATAATTGTTTACATTTTTTCAAAAGATAATGATTTTATATTTGATTTTCTGATGATGCTTTGATACCAATTTTTCATTTATAGACCATGCATCAAGGATCAAAGATAACATTCTCTGCCAACAACAAAAGAGGAAACCAGGTCTTTATGTCTCTCCATCAAAATGCCAAAGTCTTGATTTTATTAATGACCCCACTCAACATTTATTAAGTACAAAGTCATTTGCTAGTCTCACTATCAGCTGTTGTAAAACATATATATTTGCATTATTCCTTAATGTATGTGGCCAAATGACTGTAATAAACACAAAGGACTGAAACTAAAATACAGTAACACATGGTTTTTCTCATTACATTTATTGCAGCCAAGACGACACACTGGCACCTTCGGCCCATATGGAGACGGCTCGCCTCATCATCTCCATGGAAACTCCAATCACCGCACGATCTCATCGCACATGATGGCTTTGCCAAAAGGAGGTGGGCACATCATAACCCAAGCTTTAGGTTAATTAACCGAAATTCATTGTGAACGTCTGCCTCTCACTGCTAAATGATTTACAGCATCTTTACGTTGAGGTGTCGGAATGGTGCGCGGACAAAGTGGCCTAATTTCAGTGATTATATTTTTGAAGTCGTTCATTACTGCTTATTATGGTCAATGGGGGATTTTTTGGACCACGGGTCCTCACAGTGGGGCTGTGAGATGTCTGGCAGGTAGCAGGCAGAGAGCTCTAAATGATGAATTTTGTATTTTGTCAGAGGTCGTTATATTTTGTTGTAATGCCAGGTATTTCACATCCTCCTTGTACAGTAGCTATAGAGGTTTTAAACAGATATGGGATCTTCTTTAAACATTGTACTATATCTTTTTGACATTTTGTTTAATATTGTAAACAAGAGTGGTGGTATTGCATGTTTTGTAATGAATAATACCTTTAAAAAACACACACTTAATATTTAAATGCATCGTCTGTGGCACCATACAATTTATTTACACACATAATTTGAATGCAGTGAAAGTTTCCATTAAACATCTAGGAAAGCATATCATGTATTTAAATTCAGTATATATTTTCTTCACGTCTTTGTCATTTTTTTGTTAAACCCAGGTCCTCTTAACTTGACCCCATAGTGTCCAGGTTGACCTGTCTGGCCCCCTCACGAAGTTCAGGGCTCAGTGCTTCATGGTCAAATTCAAGTTCATTTTCAACACCAAAGTGATTTCATATTCATTATTTTAAAAACAAAAACTTGCCTGTTAGTACACAATGTCACCAAATGTTTTATCCATAGCTACACATGTTAAAGTATTAGCCAGTGACGTCAGAAAGTGTCATCTAAGCAGGAAATATGGCTACAATGACAAAGATTTACAAGTCTATATAGGCATATTTCTAATGTACAAGCATTGTTTAAATGGTGGGTGCATGTGTAAGAGAAAGAGAGACCCTAAATCAGGGCTGTGGGGTCTCTATGTTGGCCTACATCAGGATTGTTTACGAGTAGCCTGTTAATTTATTTCTTGATTTTTACATTCCCATCACACACACACGCTCTCCAACATCAGCCATTCACTTGCTGTCTGCTGTTCCACCCTCCACAGTGATGCAGATGAGCAGGGTGCACTTGAGCCCCCCCTCACGAGGCTGTCTGTCATATTCTGCCCCAGACAAGACATTGCCCACTTGCCCTCGAGCGTGGGAATGGGGGTCCACGGGCGTTCACATCATCTCCCCCACGTGCGCTCGAGCGCATCAATTAACGATGAGTTTCTGTGCCAATCCGTCCCCGTTCCCTCCACCATCCCATTATGTTCCAATTATTTCATTTGAGGAGCTTCAGTAAGTCCACTGAACAGAGTCAACGATACTTCACAGACACACGTGGGTACCAAAACGCTCCACACAAACTTGAGGCTTTGTCCTTTTCGTGTACTTTATTTTTTTATCATGCATTCTGTTGTCCAAGCTTTATAAATAATATTATTACGCGTTTATAATTATTAAGCAATATTTCATTAAAACACAGCTACATGTATTTATAAATCCACGTTGCGATGCTGATAGAAGCGGTTTTTACTTTCGGTTATCTAGCTTTATGACGACCAGCACACTCATACAGCTAGATAACCAAAGACAACAACACGCCCCCAACCTTATGTGTCACCGGCAGCACAACATGCGCAAAAACCCATTTGATCCAAAATTACTCCAAAGTCGCCCAATGCACGTAATTAGTTTCATGCAAAATATGGAAAGTTCCTCGGCGCGTTCCGTCCTTCATCTCGGGCTCCTGTAAAAACGAGGTCGATTGGGTCCAACTTTGCTCCTGTGTGTAATTTGACAACTTCTTAATTGAAGCGCGAAGTCAAATGATGACGATCAACCTAAAAAGACGCGAGCCTGCAACATCCATCGATATCAGAGAGAATGCGTTTATTCCAGTCTGAGGTTGGCTGGATTTACAGTGCGGTACGCATGAAATCCTGCGTATCCAGGCAAGAGAATAAACGGAAACGCAGCAAAAAACGCAGGGCATAAAAAAGGCGTTTATCAAAGAGCAACAGCTGTATAGTAAACACGTGCCTGCTTTGTCTTTGCCTTAAAACATCGCCATTACGGGATGCGTAAAACGCGCGCAGGTTTGATCTGGAGGCATTTGGCCCGATTGCTCAGGGTAACAAAGTGCAGTTGAGCATCATGACGTCCTTATGGCACACTGCCTGTGACGTCCTCACCGATGACAGAATTGACGCACTCGGTGGGGTTCAACCCTGTGACCAAAAAGCCGCACAAAACTCGCGAGGTCAGAGGTCGCCATGAATGTAAATGTTCACTATTTGAGGCGCGCATCGGTGAGAAACTTTTTTTTTGCAGCGTTTAATTATGATTTTGGACCCACTGTACCTCTTTATTTTTTGCATTTTTAAGATTGTTTGGTCTGTCTAATCTAAAGAGTTAAAGTTAGTTTGTTTTACAAAGTTTCAAAACAGATTAAATGGCATCATATCAAAATTATGAATTAGTCTTTAAACCTTAAATTTCAGAAATGATAACAATCATGCTGGAACTTCAACATGCCTTCAGAATTATCAAGTTACACTGAATTTAAGTATTTTTGCGCCATAAATATATTTATTTTTATGCGTTTTTGAAGAAGCAGTAGACAAAAATCACTCAGTTGCATTTACACCCTTAAATTGTCATAAGCACAAAAACATCGGAACTGAGAACAATAACAATACAAAACATTAGCCTGGTACATTTTCCCCATGCTAAATATTAAATTAGTCCTCCACACACAATCGACACTTAAACATTTAGCCTTTATAAATTATTTAGATTTGTAAAATCTAAACCAGAAAATATGAATAGTTTCTTCAGATATATGCATGGCAAAAATTCAGGCATCTTTTTCATCAAGCAAAGCTACTTTTCCTTCAGCTTTTAAATTGACCTGTAAATCAATTAATGCTTGCCTTTAAAAATCATTTAAATCTCCTAACAGGTTGCCTATTAGTTGTTTTACAGTACCATAAAATAATACTCGTTATCAGGGATCATTTGTGGTAGCTGTTAATTTAACCATCCTGAAGCAATTAACCACTTACGTGTCCTGCGTGACGTCACGCCCAAGAGAACAATTAACACTTGTGTATCCATCATCATTTTCTGCACACTCCATACAGCCCATTGACTTAAAGGCCAATGAAACGTTTGTTAATACATTATTTATTAATATGAACCATAATGTCCTTCAGAGTATTAAAAAGATGATCTATTTTGATATGAAAATATTTAAAAATATTTATTAAGGATAATAAGGTGGAAAAATAAGAAATAAGGCCAAGATCGGTTAATTCATTATATTAGAAAGTGAACCTTTATGTTTATTAACCGACAATTTTGCTTTTCATGCCAAGGACTCAGTTATACAAAATAATTATTAAGCTATGCTACTACTGTTTTTTTTAAATCCACCAAACTAAATAAAACTGCACTACTTTCATGTGACATGTAATTAAAAATAATGAATAATAAACATAAAGCACTTACATGGTTCTTGGGCTCCTCGTGGCATTAAAAGATCTCATACTGTAGGTCGCCAATCATCTGGATATGAAATAGATAGACGGGCATCCTCGATTAAACATCAAATCCACGGAATCCTTCCACGTTTTTGCTAAAGATGCATTTGGCATCATGTTTTAAAAAATAAATGTATTCCAACCACTTGATGTTACAAGAAGAGAAGTTTGTCATCACATACTGTAGCTGCCCGTGCGCGAGAGCAAATGCGAAGTGCAGCGCGCGCCCTGCAAGTTTGGGTGGGTTTTGGAAAAGGGGGGCATGGTCGATTCACGATCCACCCCTTCAACCTCTGCATTATGCGTGCAATGAAATTAATATTATATTGCATAAAGTTGTACAAATTTCCCTTTAGGACATTTTAAAGAGAGTTTGACAGTGAGCTCTTCGTGGTACCAAATGCGATATTAATGTCACCATAGGTGAGTTAAAGTGAGTTACCTGAATTCTGACGAGTGCAAAAATGTGTGAGGAAGGATAATAGATTTGCTTGTGTGATCACACCATTTTAACATCTAATATTCTCTTTTGCGCATCCGTTTATTTTTTCTCAAATACACATTTTTCTAAAACGTGCATGTAAAGTTAAAAAAAAAATCATATAGTAGACTTAAAATAGTCAAATATAATGATTTTCTGTTATTTCTACACTCATTTGATACAGGACTAGAGTGGGTCACGTTCAATGACGTAGTCTTGTTTGTTACGCGCAGCCATATTTAGATACACTGAGGAAATTAGTGATGCTCAATATGCAAATCAAGCCATAATGACTCCACCATAGCCTCGAAACAATGTCTCGTCCAAAATTAGCACATTTTGCATGAGGATGGATGTTGATCAGCGAGTTTGATTTCTAAAGAAACCCAGATATTGTGGATTTTAATGCCGTTGGAGGAAGGACGTGGACAATGATTGTGAAAAAATTAAGGCTTGTAATGAGATGGTTGATGTGGCTTTGTGTTTGTCACCAGGCAGAATAACCATATACTGTAGATTTCCTCTCAGGAGCTCCTCTGAATTTAGGTTTTGCACTTAAAAGTTTTTTTCTTCTGATGGTGAGTAGTTTGATTAAAGTAAATAATTTAGCAAATTATAAATAATGATGCGTAACCATATTTCAGCACGTTTAACATTTTTTATATTTTTAACTGGAATGCTAAACATAAATGTCAAGTTTTATTGTTTAACATTTTGGCATTAAAATACTACATTTTGTCGAAAACATTCGTTTTTTAGGTCTTAACCAACAAAGTCGGGTTTTAAACGTATTTTAATAAATGCTAACCAAATATATTTTGTTTAAACAAGTGTGAAAACTGAGTATTTAATTCAATAAAATGTGTAAAAACTTACCTGATCATCATTATTGATCTAGGCTATAATGTGCCTTCATTGTACCTCCAGACATCAGGACTGAATGTGTTAAAAAGTCGATGGAAAATCTCATATAGATGTTGTTTTACGCATGTCCAAATTAGCTCGTTATGTGGATGCTTTGTAAGAGACTCGTGAGATGATATTTCAACAACAGTTTAAACAGTTTATGCAAAAGTAATTATTGGTCACATCACAAGAGTTTATATAAAATAGAGAGAGACGCGCAATGGTCCAAAAATATATTAAACAATGCTTGGCACACTTGTATAGAGTTTGTGATGCAAAACAAAGGCTAATAAATAAACCAGTTTAGTCAATGTGTGTTGTTTCGTTGCAGATTTTTGGACATTCGTATTAAAGAGAAAATCGTATAACAACCCTACTTACAATCTCACCCCACCCTTTCTATCAGACACACAAAAATGGTTTTGTTCAAACTGAAAACCAAATTAAAGCCAGTAAAATATATGCTTTAGTTCAGAGTCCCTTACTGTATTTTACTGAGATAAAATACGCTTAGTTACTCGTAGAAATGCATAATGGGGACTCACACAAAAAAAAATTGGTTAAACGTGTGTGCTTAAGCTGTTCTTTTATATAAAAAATATTTTTTAAATATGTAGTTTTATTCGTTTATTTATGTAATATAAAACGTTTTGTTATATTTCAATGCTTTTGTATTTCGTCTATTTTTCTTTTCGACATAAATCCATTGATATAGTCACTCAGTACACGTGTACTGTCGTCTGCAGCGACACATGGTGGCAGTATAAATGCCATTACAACACACCACTTCTGCTTCATTATTAAACAAAATTCAAACGTTTTACGTGTTGAATCTATATATATAATTTATACATTTGTTGATCGACGATATATTTTTTGCACAGTTTGCAAGATTTTGTAAGATTTGTTTTAATATTTTTAGACATGAGCAAACAAATAACCACTTGCATCTGTATTACGTTGCTTTGATTTAATTTAATTTCTTTCCAAATATAAACTGATTTTGTTCAACAAAATGTGTACAAGCTAAATAACTTAAGTAAATAAATAATTTTACGGTTTTGTTTTTGGTTAAAAGAACCAATCCAATCTAAACGATATAAGTTAGTTAGAATAAAAATATTAAACGGCTGTAACATTAAACAAAAACTAAATAGAAAGTGCATAATATTTTTTTCTTTGTTTTGGGAAATGCTCAAATAAATAAAGTCGATTAAAGCAGGAATAATTTGAACACGTAAAATCCTTGACGATTAAACACGTTGCATTGGAAATGTCGGTCGCCTATTTGATTTTGTCGTTTAACTTACAGCTTATTTGTTGAAAAAATCGGATAAAAATTAGCTCTGATAAAACAAGGATGCACATAATAGCCTCTTCAAATGCATCAACGTCTTTTTACCTCAATCATATTTCTTCATGATGTGATTTCTGAATCTTATATCATTGGTCTTTGTTAAAAAAAAAAACTCTTTAACTGATGTACGTCACATAATGACTAATTTTTAAGATTTTCATTAGATTTAATGTGATGTGTGAATGTAAGAATCGATAAATATATGTCGAAATTCGTGATAGACTGTTGTGAGAACATTAGGCTATATATCGACATATATGTTCATTCAAACTAAGTCTAAAACATTTTTTAATCAGCCTTCAATTTTAGCCTACTTCCTTATGTGTGAAACAAATAACAAATAATATGAAATAAATACGTTTTTAAATTTTAAAGAAGCACCACCTTTGTTTATATTTTACCTCTGTGATGTAAAATAATTTGTCTGATTATCTTTTCACATTAATTTATTAAAGGTCTTCTGTCCAGGATCATAAAAGTCATCGTTTCTTCTTATTATGGGGTGTAAAAAAACAATAAGGATGAAAAAGTTTGTTTGATCTTTGGATTCATACAGTGGTGGCCTAGTAAAATATATCTGAACATTCAGAATGTATTAACTAGGTACTAAAGTCATTACTTTTTCATAATGTAAAATTATATATTTTTTAATACATTTAAATATTAAATACTGTCAAGTCTAAAATGCAAACAATAAGAATTCTTGCAGATTTTTAACGCAAACTGACCTTTGATCAGACTGTAAAGTGACAGACACAAAAGTCCAAACCTTTAGAGATAACAAACTATTGTTGCATGCAAAATTCAAAATCAGTTTGGTAGATGTAAGAACAGATGTCTGACCAAATGTCATCAAAACATGAGTTGGGGGATATTTACATCCTGTAGTAGGTTAGGGTGCACAAACTTTCTCCTACCAAGGGCCAAAAATCAAACCTGACTGAGGGATGTGGGCCGAAAGTAAATGTTTTTGTGTTATATTAAAATTAAAGCCCTGAATCTCCTAGTTTATAATTTTGTAATATTCAAAAAATAAGCAAACATTAGCTTATGCATAACTAATGCAGTTTTATTTTCAAAGGTAACTGTTTTAAAAAAAGAAATAAATTCAATAAAATCAATTTTAATTTTCCTTTTGTCAGTGTGTCATTGCCTCCACCTCTTCATTATTAGCCTATAGTAGGCTACCCGGATTCATTGAGTTTCGTGATGCATGCTATACACCTTCAAGTATGCATGTACATTAAAAATATATATTCCCTTTAATTCCCTGCATTTAATTTTGATTTTGTAATGTACAAATAAAAAAAAATTACATTTTAGAAAATGTTTAATTAGAAATATGACCATCTGTGTCAATGACGTTTATCCTTTTCAGGGTTCCCACGGGTCCTTGAAATCTTTAAAAGTTTGTGTATCTGGGGAAAAAAATTCAAGGCCCTGGGAAGTTTTTGAAAATATATATAGATACAGGTAATTGAAAGTGCTTGAATCTATTTTATGCAAGAAGTTTTCTGGAAAAAAGCATATTATTCCCTGTGTAGTGTAGGATAATTTCATAAAAATTCAAGACTTTTTAAGCACACTTGTTAAACTGTTCACTTTAAATGCTGATATCTTCTGTATGTGAATGTTGATTCATACCAAAATGCTTTTTTGCATAGTTGTGTTCGACACATGAAAACATCTCGGGTTACGTATGTAACTGTTGTTCCTTGAGAAGGGAACGAGACGCTGCGTCTCCCTTGCCATACTTCCTGCATCCCTGTAACGCTGTCTTTGGCAATATTTCAGATAGCGATATACTTTCTGGCTCCCGCGTCACCCTGTCTTTGTCGTTAAGCCTCACCATTGGTTGAATTTAGTATACACATTCAGACACACTTATCCCTGGAGGAGGCGTCCCCAAAGTGTCACCGCAGTGACGCAGCGCGAGTTCCCTCGAAAGTGAACTGTAACAATGTATCTTAAAACATAACACTTGAAATGTGTCCCCACATTTCGTCCTTGAATTTGAGGGTATTGGACCTAGAAAGTCCTTGAAAGGTCCTTGAATTTGAAGTTAACTAAGGTGTGGGAACCCTGCCTTTTTTATTATCTCTTGTGGCATGACGGGCCAATTTAAAGGTCATTGCGGGCCAACTTTGGGCAACTCTGCTGTAGATTAACAGCTGACTTGAAACACTTAAAATAAAATGGTGGACGGCAAGACCCCGTCTTATACCAAACTAGACCAACTTTATATTGCAACATTGAATTGCATGTAAATCCAAGAACCTTTCACTATTGGTAGGATGTAAGTAAAGAATAACAACGCAAACAAACAAGTCGACGAAGGTTAAATAGTTAATATGGCTTTATTTTTGGAGCTCACACAGCTTTACCTCTCTGTTCAACATCGGCAAAGCTTGAAATCACATTATGACTCGTGGTCAACAGGTAGCAACAAATGCTCTGCATTTTTATGAAAATATAAGCAAAATGTATAGTACATCTTTTCCACCGGGGATTTAGGCAATGCATGGCCCAGAGAACGTTAAAGTTGTTAACATGGCTCTTAGATCTAAATATGAACAACATTTACAATAGAAATTCTTTTTTTTTTAATTATCCTGATTGAATTTTTAAAGCTAAATCGTGTCTATTCCTCAGCCCCGGGCCCCCTGAATAAAAGTCGTCTTAAAATGGTGCGTAATGACTCTCTCGCTCCGTTAATCGTAAATAAATCTGCAAATCCTGGCAGCTTATTTACCCCAAAGCCTCATCATCCTCTATTTACATAAATACGTTGAACCTGCAACACAACAACGTCTGTGATAACATACATTTGCGAGTTAGTGAGCACTGATCGTGAACATAAAGGCCCCGATTCGTACGGGAATATTACTTGTACAACTCGAAGCCCAAAGACACATCAATGCGTCTTTCAATAGTTTAATAATGCATTATATATATTACTGAACTAAAAAGTAGCTTTACCAAACAAGAGTACCAGACTTCTCTTTAAAATCCTGTATGCTTGTATACATACATACACACGTATGTAAAATTGCATGTTTATATTTTTGTGTTTTTGTTTTTTTCCCACACATGGCACAAGCGATGCACGTCCCTCGCCCCCAACCCCAAATCACAAACACGCCCACCCTCCCTGTTTATCCACTTATATATCGTTTTTAATACTTATTGTAGCACTCACACGCTGCAGAAACAAATATAATACTAAAGTGAAATCTCCACATAGAAAAGCCCTCCCTGACGGACGGGCGCATCACGAGGCCCAGCTCTCGGACAGACGCATGCGTTTGACGGACGGGCTCTGCCGCTCGTCCTGAGAGGATCTCAGCAGTCCCATGGGCGAGTGGAAATCGGGGCGGTGTTCCTCGCGATCGCTGCCCTCGTACGAGCTGCCGCAGCTGCTGAGGCTGTCGACGGGGGAGCGGCCCGCGTCGTGCCGCAGGTGACCCGGCTGAGACTGTTGCTGCTGTTGCTGGGGGGGTGGAGGCTGGCCGTAGATCCCCGGGGTGCCCCCCGCCCGGTCTCTGGGAGGAGAAACCGGTTCGGATTTGATGTGCAGGCTCTGATTGGACGGCAGGGAGAGGGTGGAGCTTTGACATAACTGTGCGCTGGTGCAGTTCCTGTGGGCAGAGATAAAAGACAGTTACGGGCCGGACAAAAGCATGGGGTCGCCTTCACGTACCTTTATATTTGACAGTGTATATAGGCAGATAAGATCAGGTCAAAGTCGTCACTGGGGCAGTACCCTTTAAATATGTATCATTTAGGTACAAATATGTATCTTGCGGCGCGAATGAGGCGTTTAGCGCGGCACGGTAGAAATGATTCCGTCTAGTTCTCGCGAAATGATGGTTGCTGCGGCAAATGTGCGAGTTGGAAAATTTGAACTTTGGCGGAAAAACACGCCGCATTAACCATCCAGGAGCTTGCTCTAGTAGTGACTTGATTATAGGAAGTGAGTGGAGTCACAAAAGCTCCTCCTAATTTCGATGTGAATGTCTTGATGACTAGAATTTCATGCGCGAATGTAGCGAGAAAACTCAAAATGTTCAAGCGGCAAACTAGAAGCAAATTTGACGCCTCAAACGCGACTGGTGTGAACCCATGGTTATGCTATGTTTAGACCAACCGCGCATCTGGAGGTCTCGCGGCGCGAATGAGGTGTTTAGCGCGGCACGGTAGACACGATTCCGTCTAGTTCTCGCGAAATGAGCCTTGCTGCGGCAAATGCGCGAGTTGGAAAATTTGAACTTTGGCGGAAAAACACGCCGCGTTAACCAGTCAGGAGCTTTCTCTAGTAGTGACGTGATTATAGGAAGTGATCGGAGTCGCAGAAGCCCCTCACATGACGCGAATTTCATGCGCGAATGAAGCGAGTAAACTCAAAATGTTCAAGCGGTGAATTTGACACCTCAAACGCGGCTGGTGTGAACCCACGTTTATGCTGTGTTCAGACCAGCCGCGCATCTGGAGGTCTCGCGGCGCGAATGAGACGTTTAACGTGGTGCGGTAGACGCGATTCAGCCTTGTTTGCGCAAATTGAGCATTGCTGCAGGAAACGCGCGAGTTGAAAAATTAGAACTTTGGCTGAAAAACACGCAGCTTTAACCAATCAGGTGCTTGCTCTAGTAGTGACGTGATTATAGGAAGCGAGCGGAGTTGCAGAAGCCCCTACCATGACGCGAATTTTCATGTGAATGTCTTTATGACTAGAATTTCACGTGCGAATGAAGCAAGTAAACTCAAAATGTTCAAGCGGCAAACTAGACGCGAATTTGACGCCTCAAACGCAACTGGTGTGAACCCACAGTTAGTCTTAAATTGGCCATATGGCAGGGGTAAAGGAACACAGTGGGGTCCAAAATGGACTTTATAAGTTCTTGCAAAACCTAATAATTTCTGTTATCCTGGTATGATTTGAGAATTTTCCAAAAAACATCTTGCGTGCGCCTGTGGAGGCAAAAACATCTGATTTTTTGTATAATTAACATGCCAGATAGTTGCCAAAAACATCAAATTTTAAGCCATAACATCTTTGTTTTGCATTTTTCAACCTAAACCTATCTGTTCCTGTACCTCAACTGGTATGGAGCAATGCAAAGGTCATGGGTTCGATCCCCAGGAAACAAACATACTGACAAAAATGTAAAGCTGGAATGCACTGTAAGTTGTTTTGGATAAAAACACTTTATAATTTTAATTGAAATAAAAGTTAACACTTTACAAATAAGGTTGTATTTGTCAACATTAATTAATGCGTTAGCTAACAATGAGCTATATATAGTTTTAGAATTTATTAATCTTTTATTCACTGTTTTATTTCATTTGTGCACTAGCTGATGTTAACACACTCCCAAAAAGGATGTGTTCGGTTTTTACACATCTTTTTGTGTTAAGCTTTTAACACATTAATTGTCATTTTGTGTTAAAATAAAACATAAGTTGTGTAAAAAGTAACACAAAAAGATGGAGTGGACACATCCTTTTTAAGAATGTATTAACATGAGCCAATGCACAAGGAAATAAAACATTGAATAAAAGATTAATAAACACTAAAACTACATATAGCTCATTGTTAGCCAACGCATCCATCAATGTTGACAAACACACAGAGATGGGTGGATTCTGGGAGAACGCATTTACTGTGATGTCCCAGAATCAACACTAATGTGTTGTTTTTAACACATTCCTTTTACGAGTGTAGTTACATCAGTAGATTCTAAAATGTATTTAGTAAATGCTAAAATTAACATAAACTAAGATGAATAAATGCTGAAGAAGTATTGTTTGTTATTTTTTCATGATAGCTGATGCATTAAATAATGTTAACATTTACAGTATTATTTTCATCATTGTACTTGCAAACTTTTTAAATTGTGTTTTGGATACACGTGAATGAGTGATGCTCACCCTAAATGTCCAAGACCAGAGTGCTGCATGTTCTGTTGCCAGCCGGTCATTGAACCCAGATGAAGAGAAGCCGAGCTGTTGAAAGCCGTCAGAGAGGCCAGGTCACCACTGCTGAGAGAATATTCTAGACGGAGAAAGACAAAACTTTAATAAATAATATGAATTGTATTGTGCTTTATCTCACGGATTACTGCATTGGGCAAAAATGCTTAACAAATGGCGCCACCTGGTGGTGCGATTTTGATTCTACACACACAGTTAATCTAAAGAACTGAGCTAACTAAACAATAATAAATGTTTGGGGGGGGTACTAAAAAAAACCTCAAATATACAAAATAAAACAATTCTTTTTTGCTGCCATTAATTTTTAAGTACCATCAAACTGGCTTTACAATCATTTCAACTTAATAGTTTTTAATGTTTTCACATTACTTAAACTTCTCAAAATTACTTAAGCAATTTCAACTTATAAGTAACAGCAACTAACCACTGGTCAAAAATAATTTTTCAGGTATAATAAGAAGCACAGCATGTGATATGTGGGTATAATAAAAATTAGGGCTGCCAAAAGATTAATTGCATACAAAATAAAAGTTTGTTTTTGGGTAATATGTGTGTGCATTCTGTGTATTTATTTTGTATATACATGTATGTATTTAAAAAACATTTACATGTATATATTAGATTTGAATACATTTTATAAAAAAATATATAAATAATTATTTCTTTAATTTATACATGTATGTTGTGTATATATATATATCTATATATTATGCAAAACACACTTTTATTATGTATGCGATTAATCGTTTGATAGCCCTTATAATATGCAAAATAATATGCAAAACACACATATGTGTGTATAATAAAAATTAGGGCTGTCAAAAGATAAATTGTGATTAATCGCATACAAAATAAAAGTTTGTTTTTGGGTAATGTGTGTGCATTCTGTGTATTTATTTTGTATATACATGTATGTATTTAAAAAACATTTACATGTATATATTAGATTTGAATACATTTTATAAAAAAATATATAAATAATTATTTCTTTAATTTATAAATAAAAAATATATAAATAATTATTTCTTTAATTTATACATGTATGTTGTGTATATATATATATCTATATATTATGCAAAACACACTTTTATTATGTATGCGACTAATCGTTTGATAGCCCTTATAATATGCAAAATAATATGCAAAACACACATATGTGTGTATAATAAAAATTAGGGCTGTCAAAAGATAAATTGTGATTAATCGCATACAAAATAAAAGTTTGTTTTTGTGTTATACGTGTGTGCACTCTGTGTAATTATTATATATATATATATATATATATATATATATATATATATATATATATATATATATATATATATATATATATATATATATATATATATATATATATATATATATATATATATATATAAATACACGCATGCATGTATGTATTTAAGAAACACTTACATGCATATATTAGATTTGAATACATTTTATATATAAATAAATAAAAATATATATAAAAAATTATTTAATTTATACATGTATGTTGTGTTTATTTATATATATTATACACATAATAATTACACACAAATATATTATGCAAAACAAACTTTTATTCTGTATGCGATTAATCTTTTGATAGCCCTAATAAAAAATAATATGCAAAACACACATATGTGTGTATAATAAAAATTAGGGCTGTCAAAAGATTAATTGTGATTAATTGCATACAAAATAAAAGTTTGTTTTTGCGTAATATATGTGTGTGCACTCTGTGTAAATTGTATATATAAATACATGCATGCATGTATGTATTGAAGAAACATTTACATTTATATTAGATTTGAATACATTTTATATTATATATAAATAAATAAAAAATATATAAATAATTTTTTTCTTAAATTTATACATGTATGTGTGTATTTATATATTATATACATAATAATTACACAAGATATGTAACTTTTTTGCATATTTAAAGAAAATCAAATCAACTCTAAATGTGACCCTGGACCACAAAACCAATCATAAGTCACATGGGTATATTTGTAGCAATAGCCAAAAATACATCCTATCGGCCAAAATTATACATTTTTAATGCTAAAAATCATTGGCATATGAAGTAAAGATCATGTGCCATGATGATATTTTTTACATTTCCTGTAAATATATCAAAAATATATTTATCATTGGTAATATATGTTGCTAAGGACTTCATTTGGACCACTTTAATGGCGATTTTCTTAATTTTTAAAGAGTTGTATCTTGGCCAAATATTGTCCTATCTGAATGCGTTTTTTTAAGACGAAACAGTGCTTTTCTGTATGAATATCTACTGTACTCCGCTCTCACCTGTACCGTATGAGGTAGAGATGGCTGATGGGTAGCCGCCCATTCCCTGTCCTGGCAGAGTGGGCGTGGCCACAGACACCACTGGTGTGCTCAAGGATTGGGCCGACTGGGAATTATTTATTCTCTGGTTCTATAAAACAAAAAAAAAACATATTTCAACATTTATTAAAACAAATGCAGCAGAAAGCAACTATACAGGTAAATCCACAGGTGATGTCATATATGCTCCATTTAACCGATGATCATGTGACACCAATAACAGGTAATTACCCCTACACCCTGTTATTCATCTACCATCCAACCAACCTCTGCTGGAGGTCTTGCTGTTGCTATGGGAACTGCTGAAGCAGTCCCCTTGGCAACAGAGGAAAGAGACTGGATAGATGAAGATGTGAGCGAGAGGGTTGTCAACGTGAAACTTTTGCATGTGTTATTTTGGTTCTCTGTTCGTGTAAGACTGTTTGACAGGTGTCTCGTGTGAAGGCACTTACCAGCAACATGTCGACGTCCTCCGACTGGCAAGCAATTAAAACGAATGAAATTCTAATTAGTTTTAATTCGAAACTTCTTTTCAGGCATGTGCCATCTCAATAACAGATGCAGACTGAATATGTGTGATAATTAACTTGTACTGCATGTGTTTCTTACCTACACTCTTAAAAATAAGGGGGTGGAAGAACCATTTTGGTTCTCAAAGAACCTAAGCATATGCACGGACACTTCAAATCCATCAAGGAGGTAAATCTGTCTATTAGTGAGCCTATCTGATATTTAGCGGGTGCAACAGATGCAGCCGTGGACTTACGATGGAGGGCATAGTGTTCTTGGATCCAGGTGGGATCAGGACGCGTAGGTCCGGCTTACGGCCGCTCATGCTCATGGACGGAGGAGATTTGGCCTGCATGGTCTTCGTCAGGCTCCCCGGAGAGACCAGCAGACCGGGGGAACCGCGGTGGTTTCCGTAGCCGTTACCTGTTTAATAACAGAAAATACAGTTTAATGATAGACAAACATGAATTATTAAGAGCCAGTAAAATTAAAAACTACGTCTATCTGAGCCTTTTGATTTTACCCAAAACTCCCGGTTCAAGGTCACCGCAGAGGTCTTTACATTGTATAATGTTGTTCATGAATTGAGTTGAATTATTTGTGGTTTATATGACAGATCATGTCTTTGTGTTATACAAATCCTCAAGGAAATCATTACTCAGTATTACTTGGTATTAAAGCAATAGTTCACCTAAAATAACTCAAACTAAAGTCACGACTCAAAATACGAATAATTTTCTCTATATAAGACACATGTCTGGACCACAAAACCAGTTATGAGTAGCAATAGCCAGCAATACATTAACTGCAAAAAATGACTTTCCTACGGTACTTTTTGTCTTGTTTTTAGTAAAAATATCTAAAAATTCTTAAATCAAGATGCATTTTCTTGATGAGAAAAATGACCAAAAAAGTCTAGTTTTTAGACAAAAAAAAATAAAGTTTAAGTGAATTTGTGCTTAAAACAATTTAAAAAAAAAATGTGCCAATAGGGTAAGAAAAAAACATTTTTTTAAACACTTAATTTAAGAAAAAAAGTCTTACCCCATTGGCAATTTTTTTTGCTTGTTTTAAGCACAAATTCACTTAAATTGTATATTTTTTGTCTTAAAACTAGACTTTTTTTCTTAAAGAAAATCTTGATTTAATAATTTTTTGATATTTGTACTAAAAACAAGACAAAAATACTTTAAGAAAGTTATTTTTGCGGTGTTGTATAGGTCAAAATTATCAGGGTCATTCCACCGAATGGGTAACATTCCTGTCCCCAGGATATTAAAAGTATAAAAATTATACATTTTATTATTAAGCAAAGTGTCCTGCATGTTAATCCAACACCAAATTTACTACTAAATATTATAAAACATTAATAAAAACTACACAGAACACTAACTAAAACACTTTTTTATCCGTTCCTGCTCTCTGTACTTCACCTTTAAATATAATGCAAACAATTCTTTAGATATCTTTATTTTTTGTATGGGTCCATATTGCATCTTTGCTTTTTAATATTTTTACCCTTGAAAAAGTCATAATATTTTAGATAAATGCACATTTTAGTTATGTCCCCAGGATTTCACTCAGTCCTGTTACCCAACACGTTCCCCCCTCTGAAAATTTAGGAATATCCCACAAGTCACATATTCAAGAGGAAGTGACATCACTAGGATCTTCTGAAGGTCATATGAAGATCAAAAGTATTTTTTTCTTTTCTGTATATTTTATGATATTGATGCTATGACTGTGAATTTCAACCTTAATGTACAGTCCTGTACCTTTATTATTTCTTTGATGTTATCGGATTATTTTCAATTATACCACGGGTCTGTTGAATGCTGTATTCTGATTGGCTGAGAAATGTTCCGTGGGTATGCATTAATTTTTGATAACCGCACACCTAACCTGTCAAATGTCTTAAAAATAGGCACCAGAGCAATGTTAGTGGTATAAGAGGAATAATTGACTCCGGTCCTTTGAATTATTTGAAATTATACCACGGGTCTGTTGAATGCTGCATTCTGATTGGCTGAGAAATATTCTATGGGTGTTGATTATTTTTCTGTAAACCGCACACCTAACTTGTTAAATGTCTTAAAAATAGGCACCAGAGCAATGTTTGTGGTAACCGTGGTATAAGAGGAATAATTGACTAATTATTTGAAAATAATGCACATCCGCGGTGTAACGGCACTCCGCTTCGCGTCGTTCCGCATTGCACCTTGGGTGTGCATTATTTTCAATGGGTGTGCATTATTTTCAATTCAATGGCCCGTCGTCAATTATTCCTTAGATAAAACATTTTGGTAAATCACTAGAATTTGCTAAGTGGCTTTTAGGTATTAGCACATATTTACTGCACATATATTTCATGTATTTGCTAAATCTATGCTAAAAATTCAGTCCTGTTACTCTTAGTCCTGTTATCCAAATGCCTCAAGCCTCCATTAAGAAAACATGTTAAAAAATAAACTAGTTACCTGAGATTGACCAATACTCATTTTGAAAAGTAAAACATGTGTTAATTAAATTTAGTGTAAAAAAAGAAAAATATAAACTTCAATTTTGAAGAGTTACAACATGCAAATGGCACCGATTCGGTGGAATGACTCATCAATTTTAAGCCAAAAATCATTAGGATATTAAGTAAAGATGTTTCATGAATATATTTTGTAAATTTCCTACCATAAATATATTATTAATGATAAATACATTTTATATATGTGCTGCTAAGAACTTCATTTAAAGGCGAACAACTTTAAAGGCGATTTTCTCAATATTTTATTTTTTTTGCACCCTCAGATTCCAGATTTTTAAATAGTTGTATCTTGGCCAAATATTGTCCTATCATAACAAACATACATCAACGGAAAGCTTCAACAATTGATCCTTGTGACAGGTTTTGTGGTCCAGGGTCAAATATTGGAGTCACATTATGATGATGGATGGGCTTCAAACAATAATTTGCCATTAGAAAATCTACCAGGATATGATTTAATGTAACTCTAAATGTGCTGAAAACTGAAAGAAAGTCATAGAAATTATGGACTAATTTTCATTATTATGTGAAATATTCCTTTAATAACTAAAGTCTAAAATTGAGAAAACTTTACTTTAGGGATGCACTAATATATATCGGCCTATAATCGGTATCGGCAGCATTTTTTCGCACTATTGATTGTTTCAAAACAGTCAATGATCCGGGCAGATTATATCCATCAGAACTCATATACTGTGTGATTATTTTATGTAAAAAGCAAAACTATCGGTATCTATCAGTATCGGTAGATGCTAGATATCTTTTCCAATTTTGTATCTACTTTATACTTCAGTAAAAGCAGCGATGCTTTGTGACAATGTGTAAACTTTCTTCACGAATTTGTTTGACTAAATCTCATCCGGCTGTACAGTTGGTGGTTTCCTAATCTTTTTTATATCTGAAAATATGTACAGCACTTTTTTTGATCTTTTGTGGTAAAGCGCAGCCTCACATCCTGGCGTGTTATGTTTGCTCTCACCTAACGTAAGTGTTGAAAGCGTCGTCGTATTAGAATCCACCGTAGGATGTTTTTTATGAAATATACTATTTAAGACCCTTCGCCGCAACATCCTACGGCGGTGCGCTGGGTAAATATCCGGGGAGGAACCAGTCAAGCACAGAGAAGCTTTGAATCAAACCAAGCGGCTCCGTCTGTATGAGACGGCAAACATACAGTATATGTATGGCAAATATACATCGCCCTTACCAGCACTGGTGCCCACTCCACCACCAAGATCTGGACCCATGAGGCCACCTAAGGATAAAACAGCAGACGTTAAACAAAACTGACGCTGAAAACTCGAACGGCACGCCTGACTGCCGCCTCTTTCCTGCGCCCGAGGAAGGAAAGCGTTTCGAGAAGAAACATCTGTAAGTCTATCCGTGCCCACAAACCCCTGCTCAGCCCTATTGAGAAGATTCCTCCGTCCAAGAAAAACTTTTCAAAGTCTGTGCGGTTTCAGACGTCGCCGTCCCTGCCAAGACTCATATTTAGTTTTGCTGCTGTAATACGAAGCAAATTGTACCGGGAGGGCGAAGGATAATGACAGGAGAGACACTGTGGTCGACAGGACTCCAAAATAGATCTTTCAGACAATAATAACAAACCCACAGAGGGATTTAACTTCCCACACATGAATTACCACAGACTATGTCAAAAAAACTTCACTTTCACGGTCTATATACATTATAAGCACACACGTATACATATACAGTGCTTAACACATTTATTAGACCAGCATCCAATCTAAGCTTTGTGTTTAAACTAACAGTATTGATAAATCATATGTTTATCTATCTGTAATGGCTAATCCATCAGTATGTGTAAGATTTTTAGTCACAGTAGTATTTCTAATGCTAAAATTGACTGTTTAAGCACTTTTTTATTTCAAACAGAGAGTTGCATAAATACATTTGCTAAGCACTGTATATTGGATGTTTTTTCATTATCAACACTTTGGCCCTTTGGATGCCCAGAAATTACAAAACTTGTCTCATTTATTTAATTCGTCTACTTTTAATGTCCAACAGTGGATATAAATGCATAATTGATATAAGTGATTGGGGTTCACACAGTGTAAAAAGTGAAAAGTTGGTTCAACTTAAATAGTTACTTTAATTGCTAACACCAAACATAAAACTTAACATTTCACGTTTTTAAGTTAAATAAACTGATTTTTTTAAGTGGCACTAATTGAAGTAACTTTTTATTAAGTTAAACCAACTTTTCACTTTTTACAGCATGTAGCTCAACTGGTAAATTATGGTGTTAGCAACGCAATGGTCGTGGGTTCAATTCCAAGGGAACACCTATACTGATCAGACTTATATTGTAGATTAAACACACTAGTTAGTTTGGATAAAAGCATCTGATAAATGCATACATGTGACCCTGGACCACAAAACCAGTCATAAGTCTCACGGGTATATTTGTAACCAACTATACAATATGGGTCAAAATTATCGATTTTTCTTTTATGCCAAAAAATCATTAGGATATTAGATCATGTTCCTTGAAGATATTTTCTACCGTAAATATATAAAAATGTATTTATTATTGCTAATGACTTCATTTGGACAACTTTAAAAGGTGATTTAGATTCTAGATTTTCAAATAGTTGTATCTCCACCAAACACTCTGCAAAAAATGACTTACTAGAAAAAATTTACATAGTATTTTTGTCTATTTTTCAGTAAAAATATTAAGAAAACGTATCTTAATGTAAGAATTTTTAGATATTTTTACTGAAATCAAGACAAAAATAATAAGAATTTTTTTTCTTGAAAATCCTTTTTTTTGCAGTGAAGTCTTGATTTCAGTAAAAATATCTAAAAATTCTTAAATCAAGATGTATTTTCTTGATAGGAAAATAAGTCTTTAGACAAAAAATATAAACTTTAAGAAAATTAATACTTAAAACAAGCAAAAAAATCTGCCAATGGAATAAGCAAAAATTTTCTTGAAATAAGTTAACTTTTTTCATAAACACTTAATTCAAAATTTTTCTTATTCCATTGGCGGGGTTTTTTTTTTTCTTGTTTTAAGCACTAATTTACTTAAAGTTTATATTTTTATGTCTAAAAACTAGACTTATTTTCTAAGGTTATTTTGCTCATCAAGAAAATACATCTTGATTTAAGATTTTTACTGAAACAAGTAAAAAAAAAAACTAAGTAAGGAAGTCATTTTTTGCACTGCAAAAAATGAATTTTCAAGAAAAAAAAATTCTTAAACACTAAATTCAAGAAAAATTTACTTATCCCATTGCCAGCTTTTTTTGCTTGTTTTATGCACAAAATCACTTAAACTTGATATTTTTGGTCTAAATACTAGACTTATTTTCTTGCGTCGTCTTGCTCATCAAGAAAAAGCACCTTCATTTTAAGAATTTTTAGATATTTTTACTGAAAACAAGACAAAAATACTAAGAATGTTTTTCTTGAAAATCATTTTTTGCAGTGTATTTATTCAGATTTCAGACAATGTATAATTTCAAAACCAGACATAAGGGTCAATTAAAAAATGGACCCTTACGACTGGTTTTGTGGTTCAGGGTCACATATGTGAATGAAAAATTTAAATGCATAAAATATTTCAATCTTGTCAAAACTAATTTTATGCCTGGCATTGTTATTACACGCTTTTAATTATTTTTTATCTTGAAAAATGTATAACAACCCTAACCATGGATACATTTTAATACAGTAAATATAAATATGGTTTATTCTTATTTCAATCTTAGTTTCAATTATTTTAGTTTAAATCTGTAAAAAAATACAAAGTTGGTTCATCTCAAAAAGTAAGTTATTTGGTTGCCTTAAAATTTTGAGTTAACTCAACTTAAAAATATTAGTTGACATAACATTTAAATATTATATTTTACGGTAATCAGGTAACTTTTTTAAGTTAAACCAACAAAACTTTTCTTACAGTGGATCTTTAATGATTGATTTTAACATTAGAAAATCTTTGTCTGGGACAAAACACTGAACGCATCTGAATAGTACCATAAACTGCAAGTTTTCACGATAAATTCAATGTGACCTTTAAATAATACAGTGTATAAACTTGAAATGCATTTGAATCAGTTTGAATAAACATCAACCCCCGTAACAAAAGTGCTAGTACATTTTGTGTGCCTATCCAGAGTAGGAATAATGTATTTTGATAAATCTGGGTCTGACCACACTTCCTCAACGAAACCCCGACCACAAACGCAGAACGAGAGTGAAAAAGGAAAAAATGGTCATCTTTATTCGTCCGTTAAAAGTCAGGAGTTTCTCTACAAGCAGCCAAAACTCCCATAGAGACAGACACCTTTTTTTCACCTCAAAAGAGTACACGGTGTTTATATTACAGGCCCGGCACGGCCGAATATGGCTGAAGGAAATATTTGAGCGTATGTAATGATCTGTATGCGGTATTTGAATACATGGGAGGCGTGTTTTGATAACTGTTGGTGGTCCTCGGCGGAGCGGTTCGCTAATGATGTCAGTGAAGCGTGTAAATGAGCTTTATGTCCGGAGTCCCTGGCTAAGCGGAGAGCCCGGTGCGGGGTCGGTACCTGTGTTTCCTGCGCTCGGTGGTCGGTGGGTCACTCCAGGAGACATGCTGTTCCTCTGGAGGGATTGGTGGGACAGAGGCAACAGGTTGGGGTTGCCCAGAGAAGCTCCGGGGTGGCTGTAGATCAGGCTGTTAGGATTGCTTGTAGGGATTGAGATGGGCATGTCGTAACTAGAAGGGGGTAACGCACACAAAATGTATTAAAATTAAACAAAAGGATATTTTGCATTTCAAGCATATAAATTGAATGATATGAATATATGTAACTTAGTTATTAGAGCATTTCACAGGCAGGTTCACAAATGTAAATGTAAAATGATTCAGGGTTCCCACACCTTAGTTAACTTCAAATTCAAGGACCTTTCAAGGACTTTCCAGGTCCAGTACCCTCAAATTCAAGGACTTAATGTGGGGACACATTTCAAGTGAGAGCAAGGTTACATCGTGCTACCTTTAAAGATACATTGTTACAGTTCCCTTTCGAGGGAACTCGCGCTGCATCACTGCGGTGACACTTTGGGAACGCGTATCCAGGAGTAAGTTCGTCTAAATTTGCATAACAAATTCAACCAATGGTGAGGCTTAACAACAAAGACAGGGTGAAGCGAGAGCCAGGAAGTATAATGCTATCTGAAATATTGCGTTACAGAGATGAAGGAAGTATGTCAAGGGAGACGCAGCGTCTCGTTCCCTTCTCAGGGAACAACAGTTACATACGTAACCAGAGATGTTTTCATGTGTCAAACACAACTATGCAAAAAAGCATTTTGGTATGAATCAACATTCGCATACAGAAAATATAAGCATTTAAAGCGAACAGTTCAGCACGTGTGCTTAAAAAGTCTAGAATTTTTATGATATTATCCTACACTACACAGTGAATTATATGGATTTTCTTTTTTTCAGAAAACGTCTTGCATAAAATAGATTCAAGCACTTTCAATGACCTGTATCTATGTATGTATATTTTTAAAAAACTTCCCATTTTTTTTCCCCAAGATTCACAAACTCAAGGATTTCAAGGACTTGTGGGAACCCTGATGATTGGACAATGCAAATATTCTTAAAACTTTTCATTTTTTTACTGCACTTACACACAATCTCTGCCTGCTGATCATCAGGTCGATGTCCTCGTTGATTTTGCGATATTTGTCTTCGGATTCAGGACTGTGGCCTGAATCTTCGGCATCGATATCAGGGCTGTCACAGCCGTTGAGACCCTTCTTCCTCAGCGTCTGAAACAAACACACAGAAAGTACGGTCACAAACAGTTTAGAGTTTTATAACGTTTTCCCTTGGACGTTCTCATAGACAAAAGTCTTAAAGGGATAGTTCAACCCAAAATGAAAAATATGTCATCATTTACTAACCCTCATGTTGTTCCAAGGAAGATATGTTGAAAAATCATAAACGGATCTCGGGCACCATCCACCTCCATAGCATTATTTTTTTCTACCCTGGAAGTCAATGGTGCCCCCGATTTAAAATATCTTCCTTCGTGTATACTGTACAGGTAATTTATACAGGCTTTGTTGAGTAAATTATTTTTTGGGTGAACTATCCCTTTAAGAGTGATGTGCAATTTCTGGGTTAACCACAAGAGGGCTATATTTGCAAACAAATAAACTTGTGAATTGTGACTCTTTGAATCAAAGCATCTTTGATCTGAATCTTATTATTTAATTTAATCCTAAATGGGGCAATAATCATTGTACAATAATAAGTGGCTTTTGTATTTTTCCATTGCTTATTCAAAGGTTTCAAAGCTAGCGATTTGATACATTATTTGTGCTTCTGATTAGGCTTTTTTATTAGATTTTTCTAATAAAGAGAAAAAGAGGGGCTCATCTACGTTTTTGTGAGGTTGAATCTCTAACCTAAAATGACGGAGAGCTATTGGTTTATTTTCTAAGCGCTTCACTCGCCAACATCATGAGCCCCGGCAATTCTGCTCATTCGAGAGACGTCCACCTGTCAGGACTTTGCACCTGTCCAACAAATCTCCTGAGGTCAGGGGGCGGGGCCGTACCATCGGCCAATCACACCCGTGGACTTGAGGGATGGCCGTAGAAGGCTTTTTTATGCCGCTCGGAAACCCTACACCGTCCACCCCCATCGCACCGTCTGTGGGTCTCCGAGACCTCCAACTCACCGTCGGCGTGATGCTTTTAGAAACACGACTTAATCGCCAAAGCCTGACATCAGCGGACTAAACATGCAGACTGGCACAGGCCGTTCCAGACCGATGGCGGGTGAGGCGAGTTCAGCTAAGCATTCCTGTCTGCTTCATCGCACGGCAACATTGAGGAGAAACACAACGGGCAATGCAAGCAAAAAGCAAATCGGAGTTTATCTGATAAACCCACACGTCTCCTTTCAAGCATCTAGGGGGTTGCATCCAAAAACTGGGTCTCAAATACAAATTACACAAATTCAGCCACAATCTGACATCTCCTGCTTTCATAAAAGTCTTACAGTGGTGTTATGATGAGAGAAAAAAACTCAAGAGAAGAGGAGAGACAGAGCCATCAGCACCTCCTTCTCCTCCCAGTCATCTCAAATCTACGGAGGCTTGCTCCTAATTAAACTAGAGCTGCATCTCGCTCCCACATGACAAAGACAGGCGCGGTCTGTCCATATGTAGACACGGCGTCCTATATAGCTCGCTACACGGTAACCTTCAGCTGAGAAATGATGTTGTACGGGCATAGCAGGTGGTAACTGCGGACAGCTGAGCCTGCAGTCGAGGCCTTTTGCTGCCGGCAGCTGACTGACGGACCGACCCGACGCATCACGTCACCTCCAACCCTCTTCTGAGGTCCGCATGGGTGGTCTCACCTCACCTCAAACCGAGCTCATTATGACACACTGTGTCAGGAGAAGCTTGAACAAGGGCAAAGTCACACACACCAACCCGGAGGAAAATTATATTGCCGCCTTTCATAGTCTTGTTTAGGTGTCTTTTGCATGATTTAGTTATTTTTGTAACCAAGCAGGAAGCTGGTGAACCATAGCGGGAAAAAAAATACTATGAAAGTTAATGGTGCCCCAAAACTGTTTAGTTACAAATGTAACTATCTTCATCTGTGTTTAGCAGAACAAAGACATTTTTATAGGTTTGAACAACTTGAGGGTGAGTAAATGATGACAGAAATTTGATTTTTGGGTGAACTGTCCCTTTAAGGTGACGCGAAACAGACCACATTCAAACGCCATAAAAAGCCATCAAGCATGTAACCACAAAAAGGCAGATTTAGGAGAAGTGTCGCCTTATTGTCTCAACAAGACTATTCGACAATTCTTCCACCTCTTCAGATGTACATGTGTGTGTGTGTGTGTGTGTGGAAAGTTGTTGAGTCATAAATTGGTACGTTCCCAAGCAACGCTACAGCTCGACACTATGACACTATGTACTGTACAGACGGACCCAGACAAGTGTGGCCGCTATTGGGAGAGAATAAAAACAAACGAAAAAAAGGAAATAACAAATTACCAGTTCAAAATGGACTTAATAAAATAAAATCAGAGAAAAGAAAAGAAAATACGCAGTGTCGCAGTTGATTAAAAACAGATGGAAAGCCGTACCGTAGAAGAGCCAGCATCCTATTAGAGATGCAAAAACCCACGTCGGGTTAAACCAACGGGGGGACGCCTCCGTTCCTGCGGCAGGTCGCATGGCCAATGCGTGGCACAGTCTGGCCCGCCTCCAGGACTCCTTTCCACCAGCTGCTCCGACCACAGCAGCTGGCCACCGTTTGGAAAATGCCACACTGGGGACTTCTGGGTAATTTACCTCCTTTGATGCTCTCAGTACCCTATAATATCGAATCAAAGGCCCTCTCTTTTACTGCCACGAGTTGAGCGCTGCGCGTTTGGTATTAAACACAGCAGAGAGTGTAATTACGACAGCACATCCGTGGCACTCTCTCCAAACCGGCACGGTGGATATCCAATCCGACCGCGAGGAAACGGAAGAGCGGTTCGAAATGGAAGGAACATCTTGTGTGCCTTGGTATTCTTGGGTTCGCTTCTGGAAAACGACACCTCTTGATCTCTCTCGCTTCACGGATTTGCAGTGAAATTCCTCAACTTTGGTAAAGCTTGTGTAGCTCTTCGAGAGTTATTTTAGGGGTGATCTGAACCAAACCGAACAGACAAATACATGCTTATCTCAAATAAGTGTGCCATATAGCGTCTTGTTTAAAGCATAATTTTGTCTCTCTTTATTGTCCATATTTTGGCTTCAAATAGTTAAAGGGATAGTTCAGCCAAAAATGAAAATAATGTCATCATTGACTCACCCTCATGTCGTTCCAAACCTGTAAGACCTTCGTTCATCTGCGCAACACAGTTTAAGGTGTTTTATATTTAGTCCGAGAGACTGAAGTCACGTGACTGCAGTGACGCGGAGGACGTACGACGTGGCTGACGTGTTATCTGGTGCGCCCCAGCTGTTTTTTTTTGTGCACCCGGGCTTCATCATACGTCATCCTGCACTGCAGTAACGTGCCTTTAGTCTCATGCATGTGCTTCACAACAGACGTGAAAGAAAAGATAATGCTGAATAGTCGTAAGTCTGGTTATTTTTGGACCAAAATGTATTTTTGATGCTTCAACACATTCTAACTGACCCACTGATGTCACATGGACTACTTTGATGATGTTTTTATTACCTTTCTGGACATGGACAGTTATATCATACATAGATTTTTAATGGAGGGTCAACAAGCCCTTAGCAACCACACGTATCGATTTGTTGTTTTTATGTGAGCTTTCATGCATATTAAACATTGAAACACATTTTTGCTCAATTTTTCTAGCGGAAGGAATGCTTTTTATTGATTTAACTTCATGAAAGTTGCACTAAAGCAATAAGGTACTTGAGGCAAGTGTTGTATCGTGAATAAGTAACGGCTGAAGGGCGTTGTTAGGCACGACGCCTCTCGTACCTTATTGCTTACAAATATACCCGTGTGACTTATGGTTTTGTGGTCCAGGGCATAGATTGTAAAAAAAAGATGTGACGCCGCTTCCTTTCATTGTTATGAACGGAGCGTAAAATGTCCGGCGATGGGCGTTGACAAACTTGACATGTTACGCAAAAACGTCAGTTTGGAGCCAGGGCATGCACAGAAGGAATCGTCCGTGGAGCCCGAAAGCGGAGTCGTGGTATCAAACTTTCACCCAAATGTGCGCTCAATTCAACCACGCCCCTTGAACATCTCATTTGACTGGCTTGCTAAAACTAAAATAAGTTAAATACAAATCATTTTGTCGGTGTGAAATAACAAAGAAATCAAAAATGAATTGTTAGTTATATCTTCAATCTTCCCTCAAAGCTCAGAGAGTCGGCTCAGAGGAGCTGTCAATCACAATTGTCAATCATAACGACACGCCCCATAGCTACAAATAAAACTTTCACAAAAATGAACATATAACAGTGTGTTAACAACTAACTTAAAGGACCAAAACCATCTTTCAGAAAATTTTATTGGAAGTGTAATTTCAACCTACTATTTTAAGTTTTAGCTTAAAAAAGTTGACATAACTTATAAATTTAAGTTGAAATTGTTTCACTTCTTTCTTTTAACCCAAAGTAACATAAAAATATGTGTTGGTTTGATAAAAATGCTGCAAATTTTTACAGTGTGGGTTCGACCCCATGACCTTTTGCGCTGTAAAAATTACTTTCTTACTTAGTATTTTTGTCTTGTTTTTAGTAAAAATATGTAAAAATTCTTAAATTAAGACGTATTTTCTTGATGAGCAAAATGACCTAGGAAAACAAGTAAATTAGTGCTTAAAACAATATGAATTAGAAAAAAATTCTTGAATTGTGAAAAGTGTTTATGAAAAAAGTAAACTTATTTCGGGAAGATTTTTCTTGTTCCGTTGGCGGATTTTTTTTCTCGTTTTAAGCATTAATTTACTTAGTTTATATTTTTTGTCTAAAAACTACACTGCAAAAAATCATTTTTAACAAAAAAATTTTGGGTATTTTTGTCTTGTTTTCAGTAAAAAATATCTAAAAATTCTTAAATTAAGATGCTTTTTCTTGATGAGCAAAACGACCCAAGAAAATAAGTCTAGATTTTAGACCAAAAATAAAAAAAATTACGGGATTGTGTGCATAAAACAAGCAAAAAAATCTGCCAATGGGGTAAGCAAAACATCTTGAAAATTTTTCTTAAACACTAAATTCAAGAAAAATTCCCCCATTGCTTACCCCATTGGCAGAATTATTATTATTTTTGCTTGTTTTATGCAAAAATCACTTAAATTTGATATTTTTGGTCTAAAAACTAGACTTATTTTCTTGGGTCGTTTTGCTCATCAAGAAAAAGCATCTTAATTTAAGAATTTGTAGATATTTTTACAGAAAACAAGACAAAAATACTAAGAATTTTTTTTCTTGAAAATAATTTTTTGCAGTGTATAGACTTATTTTCGTAGGTCATTTTGCTTTTTCATAAACATATTATTGTTTCTAAGTGCAAATCATTAACGCAAGTACGCATTTGGATTGTCTCTCGTCTCTTTTTACGTAAATCCATTTGGTGTTGTCGTGGCCAAATAATAACAAGCCCAAAAGCATGACTAAAATCTATGAATAAAGTGTGAAAAAGCAACCAGCGACTGTCCATAGACATTTATTGTACCACTGCAGCACTACTGACCCACATTACAAATTTGAATGAATTCCCTCCGGGGCCTTTCGTTGTAAATACCCTCATATTATCACATTCATGTGATCAGAAAATTTGGTTTTCCACTGGAGCATCTCCACAGTATAGAGGACAGACAGTACGAGTATTCATGTAAAATTATTTTCTGATCACAAAGCCCTTCACTGTACCTAATAATGGGCTCTTGTGGACCCCAATCGTTCACAACTACCAGACCCAAGTGAAGTATCATATAAAGCCGTTTTCTTCCTCCATCGCTGCCAATGAATGGTTTTTGTCTTCTAAGCTTTTTATCAAAGACATCATAACTGAAAAGAAACTTGCTAACAATAAGCACCATATATATTTATATATTCGCTTCTGGTTCAGTGTTGGGTCTCGGAAAACCTGACTCACGCAACAAGGTTCAGATTAATCCTGGAATGTAAAACAACCCTGTGATGTCGTTCAATCGAGGATAAAGAAAACAGGGCGATAAATACTGAGCGTTTGAAACTTAAAGCATGAACGCGTCAGAACAATGACCCTTAACGTGGGCTGAGGTCAGCGCACGCTCGAATTTCACACCTTCTTTTCGAGTTTACATAGCTGAACAGATGGCAGATATGAGCCGACAGAAACGCTCGGGGAAGTGCGTGTGACTAAAAGTCGGGTAACTCTTTATTTCCTCTCTTAAAAGTGTAAAAACGCCACCCGAACAAGTTTGATTTAGGTTTTAAGTGAAGTACGCAGCTGTTTGTGGTCGCCCGGGGCTCTCCATCAGTCGCACTTTTACTCAGAGGGAGAAAACAAGCGCGGGCGTCCTCTCTCTCTCTCTCTTCACTACTCCACGCCTATTCTTCTCCATTTTCTTTGGCACGGCTGGCAGACCGGTGCTATTTTTAGACGTGCTGCTTACTATTTTTAGAAAACTACCGGTTTTCAGGCATTTAACGGGGAGGGAGCACATAAAATGGCAAAGCTTGGGATAGGGAGGGGGTCTGGCACACAAGTTGGGCGTCTGCTCCTTATTTAAAGAGCTCTGAGAACCTCAGCTGCTCTCTGGCCGGGACAGAGAACGGAAAAGGGGCAGCGAGGTAAAGAATGTGAAAATCTTATAAATAACCACAAATCTTAGGCCAAGAGCACAAAATACAGCACGCTGTTACCAAGTGAAGCTGTAAACTCACGTTAACCCCTCTTTTTCGTGAAGGAGGAGGGCGAACGAATGCAAAACAAAGACTTCTCTATCGGGAGAAATTCCTGTTGAGATGAATCGCGTGTAAATGTAATGTTTCGCGGTTTATTTTCACATCACTCTTACACAATCGAAATCGCATACGATTTTACATTTAAGTTTTTATCTTTGATTCTAAATGGACCGATGTTTTTTTGTAATGACAGCTAAACTGTATCACTGTTTTAATGTCTCATATTACTTCCAGCTCTCTCTTTTTCTCCCATAATAAAAACAAAAAAATGATACAGTTATATATATTTAAGCATATATAAAATCTGCTAAAAAATCTGCCAATGGGGTAAGCAAAAAAATCTTGAAAATTTTTTTAAACACTAACTTGAAGAAAAATTCATAAAAATTTGCTTACCCCATTGGCAGATTTTTTTTACTTGCACATCATCACTTAAATTTGATATTTTTGGTCTAAAAACTAGACTTATTTTCTTGGGTCATTTTGCTCATCAAGAAAAAGCATGTTAATTTAAGAATTTTTTTTAGATATTTTTACTGAAAACATAACAAAAATACTAAAAAACTTTTTTCTTGAAAATAATTTTTTGCAGTGTATATATATGAAAACTGGATCTAATCTAATTGTTAACGCTTAATTAAAAAAAAAGTTAAGGCCTGACTGCCTTAAAATTTTGAGTTAATTCAACTTAAAAATATTAGTTAAATAATACAAAAAAATGTCTCAACTAATATTTTTAAGTTGAATTAACCCAAAAACAACAACTTTTTATTTTTTTACAGTGAATTTTGTGAACTTTAAGTGAAAAATTTAAGGTGGAAAAACTACTTCAACTGGTAACACTTCACTTAAAGTGAGAAAATTTAAGTTGGGTAATTTTTTTAGGTGTTAAATCCAACTTTCACTTTTTACACAGTACAAATACCGTATTCTAAGCCGCACCGGAGTATAAGCCGCATCATTCAAAAATGCGTCTTTAAGACAAAATAACATATATAAGTCGCAGTTGACTATACGTCGCGTTTATTTCAAAAATTATTTTCACAAAATCCAAGCCGAAGAACAGACATTTAATCTGAAAAGGCGAGTTATTCAACTAAACAATAGCAGACAGAACAGCAGGCTGAATAGATGTCTGTACGTTAAAGTAATATTATCAGTTATTTAAACGGTAAACCATAGCATAGAGACCCGTCATTCCGCATCACTGAATCCATTAAATTACATAAATACAGGAGCAGCATATAGCGGACTTTTGCGGCTGTAGACGGTAATGATATCTCTTTGTTCATATATGTCAAAATGAATTCATACTGACTTAAAAGTCGCGCCTGACTAGAAGTCGCAGGACCAGCCAAACTATGATAAAAGTGTGACTTATCCGGAAAATACGGTACTACCTGGCAAAACTGTGTTTCTCAATTTCTTAAAAATCTTTTAATCTGAAGGTGCGTGTTTCAATGTTTGCTTTTGTAGACAAAAATATAACTGTGAAACAACAGCATATACATTTCTTTAAAATTAGTTTTTAAAACATTTTTTTGGATGAAATGGACTGAATAACGCAGCCAATATGAACCCATAACAGTTTAAAAACTTAAAATGCATCTCAGGGTGACACCTTAAGAAACTGTTTGATGCCATGATTGATTTAGCAAATTTTCTGGGCAATGGGTGACGACACTTAGGATATTAAAAAATAAAAGTTTTGATTTAAATTGGATGCTTTTAGTCACATAATTCCTATAGTTACATTTGTGTTATTATTTAGTTTTGATGAGTTCGCAATTATTGTTAAAATGAAGGAGTGTAACCTTAAACCTTTAAACGGTACATTGCAAAAAAAAGACTTTTTACCTAGTATTTTTGTCTTGTTTTTAGGACAATTATCTAAAAATTCTTAAATCAATATGTATTTTGTTGATGAGCAAAACGACCTAAGAAATTAAGTCTAGTTTTTACACAAAAAACATACAATTTTTGTTTTAAACAAGCAAAAAAAAATCTGCCAATGCACTGCAAAAAAAAAAGATTTTCAAGAAAACATTTCTTAGTATTTTTGTCTTGTTTTCAGTAAAAAATATCTAAAAATTCTTAAATAAAGATGCATTTTCTTGATGAGCAAAAACAACCCAATAAAATAAGTCTTGTTTTTAGACAAACAATATCACATTTAAGTAATTTTGTGCATAAAACAAGCAAAAAAAAAAATAATCTGCCAATGGGGTAAGCAAATTTTTCTTGAATTTTTCTTGAATTTAGTGTTTAAGAAAAATTTAAGATTTTTTTGCTTACCCCATTTGCAGATTTTTTGCTTGTTTTATGCACAAAATCACTTAAATTTGATATTTTTGGAATAAAAACAAGACTTATTTTATTGGGTTGTTTTTGCTCATCAAGAAAAAGCATCTTTATTTAATAATTTTTAGATATTTTTTACTGAAAACAAGACAAAAATACTAAGTAAGAAAATCATTTTTTGCAATGTATTGTGTATATACATCATGTTGTTGTGCATGCAGTGTGAGGGGTTAACATGAATTCATGGTTTTAATCTGTCAATCGTCATCATGGTTCAGCCCCATCAGACGATTGAGAGTCCTGTCATTGACCAATACCTCCATCCAAAACATATGCAGCATAAATAAGCAATAAACTGCTTTATGGCAAACCCATTTACACCAAAAACTGGGAAAAACATCGCACTAAGAATGTGTTGACGTGCGACTACACGAAGACAAATTATCTAAAGTGGAAGAGTACAAAAATCTTTCAGGCAATCGTGCCTTGAAATACAGCCAGTTGCAATGTAGGATGGTGGTGTTTTCTTCATTAGATTTGGAAAAATATCAAAGTGCCGAATGCTGGAATCATCTGTTCTCTGCGGTTTACGTGGGTGAAATCTGATGGGGGTTGTCAGTCACCTCCAATGCCTTCAAGCAACGATGAAAGACAAGAGGTCAACCACCATACGCACCAAGTGCTGCTTACCCCATTAACTATCATTAACTTTGGAAATTATTCACGTTTCCTTCCTCGTGCCAACGTCTCAGCCGGAAATCAAAAGGTGTGGGGTCGAGGAAGTTTGCGTTGTGGGGGTTATAGTGCACGCTTTCGGTTTAAGGATTATAAGGGGCATTTTCAGATTACACTAATCGAGGTAATGGGATTATAAGAGATCCTTGCTGACTTGGCAGGGAGTCCGTGAGATTTGCCTTGTTTCTCAGCTCATGAGGCGAGCCATGCCGTTCCCCTCCAAACAGATCAGCTTCATAAAAAAACAACAAAATCCCAGCTAAATCTGACCTCTGGGTCACACTTGTCAACATTGCAATCGGTCTGCTGTGTGATGTCACATGCAACTAAACAATGCAAAGTAACGGCTCGTGCTTGAATGCACAAAGAGAAAGAAATCTTTCAGCACTCCTCTTTATCTATATGGTTATTTCTTCTCTTTCCAGCTTGTTTGTCTCCATTTTTTCTTAAGCAGCAACCGGAGAAAGTTTGTTTGTGTGGCACAAGTCAATCGGCATCTCCCTGTGTTTTTCCAAGACGCGGGACTTTTCCAGGGAAATATTTTTCCCACTGCTCCCATTGGGAGCGCCATGGCCCTTCATGCATGTGGGGTGGGAAACCTTCAAGTCCTCCCTTCCCTGTGAGAGCCTGTTGTTTCCCAAAGTCAGGCCTGACAGGTGGTTTACAAGGGTTTGAGTTTTCCTCGCTGCTCTGGGAGCGGCTTCCCAGTTGCTTTCTGCTCTTTTGGCTGACCAAGCCGGTCTCGGATCAGCGTAAGATGAAACCTTTACCTGACGTTTGCCCCGTGACCGTTTCCAAAGCTCACGTGTCGCAAAAGGTGGCAGCGATGAGCAAGCACCATCTTAAAGCTCTGAAGAGACCAGCTGACACCTTTAATCTTAAACCTGTTGCGTAACACGTTTCTGATGGAATACAGTCTTCATCCGTGTCTTTAGTCTGAGCTTCAGCTGTTCTTATTGATCAATACACCACATGCCAAACGTCTGTTCAAATCACCACCAAACAAGACAAAACCAGCTATCAAATCTTGCAACTTGCATATTAATGCGAAAAACTGGTCACACTATACTGATCTCCCATTATTTATGAAGAGTTTGGTTCCAAAACGCGATAAACGCCATTTTTGAAAAAAATGAGTTACTGCCAAAATCAGTATTATATCAGGTCAGTAGTTAAAAGTAAATTCTTAATTTTACGCAAAATCCAATATCCGCCGCGTTATTCTGTCATCTTTTCTCCCTTTTTTCCCAAAATGCGATAAACGCCACTCCTCCTTTTTTACAGAACGCAATAAATCCATTCCTGAAATTACAGCCCACCAGTCACGCAATGTAAACAAACAATGGAGTCCTAGTTTTCCTCATCTACTTTGTACTTCGTGATCAACAAACAAAACAAAATTATACTTTAAGTGCATTGATAAACCTGTGATGGTTTTCTGTGACGGGGAAGAAACGTAAGCCATCAACATCTAACAGTTAAAAATTTCCGCGAGAGGCACTCGGGTGCTTGTTCTCCCGACAGCATCAAGCTTCTCATGCTATAACATTGACCCCAGAGGATCTTATGAAAACTTTACATTATTTTACTCAAAGTCAACAAAAATCGAGCAGGACCAAAACATTTTACAGCTCATCGCTGTGAAAAATGTAAAGAGACGACGTCAAGTATAACCGCAGCAATGACAGTGTTCTTGAGTTTTATTTTTATTTTTTAATCATTTTATACCACTAGTCAACTAAATAAATTTGAATTTTTTATGTTTTTATAACCTAAATATGCTATGTGAAAGTTTGTAACAGAAAATTGTGGTTTTCATCTAGTCACTTTCTTGGTATAGAAAACACGTTTTTACCGAAATTTGTCAAAATGGATTTATTGCGTTTTGGAACCAAACTCTTCATATATTTAATGATAAATTGTTCAATTGCAGTGGCCGGTGTTTTTATTATCGGCATCGACCGATAAATCTTTCTGCACTGCAAAAAAAGACTGTCTTACTTAGTATTTTTGTCTTGTTTTTAGTACAAATATCTAAAAATTCTTAAATTAAGATGTATTTTCTTGATAAGCGAAATATCCTAAGAAAATAAGTCTAGTTTTTAGAGTGTAAAAACAAGCAAAAAAATATGCCAATCGAATAAGAAAAAAATTCTTGAATTAGGTGTTTATGAAAAAAGTAAACTTATTTCAAGAAAACTTTTCTTATTCCATTGGCAGATTTTTTGCTTGTTTTAAGCACTAATTTACTTCGTAGTATTTTTGTCTTGTTTTCAGTACAAATATCTAAAAATTCTTAAATTAAGAGTCTTTTTCTTGATGAGCAAAACGACCCAAGAAAATAAGTCTAGTTTTTAGACCAAAAATATCAAATGTATGTGATTTTGTACATAAAACAAGCAAAAAAATCTGCCAATGGGGTAAGCAAATTTTTCTTGAATTTTCCTTGAATGTAGTGTTTAAGAAAAATGTTTTAAGATTTTTTTTGCTTATCCCATTGGCCCTTTTTTTGATTACCCCTTATTTTCTTGGGTCGTTTTGCTCATCAAGAAACAGCATCTTAATTTAAGAATTTTTAGATATTTTACTGAAAACAAGACAAAATTACTAAGAATTTTTTTCTTGAAAATCATTTTTTGCAGTGTATTTTTTGCTTACCCCATTGGCCCTTTTTTTTTTGATTATCCCTTATTTTCCTAGGTCATTTTGCTTATCAAGAAAATACATCTTAATTTGAGGATATTTAGACATTTTTATTGAAAACAAGACATAAAATACTAAGTAAGAAAGTAATTTTTTGCAATGTGTTACTTAAATTTGTTGTTAGTAATGAAAATGTAAAGCCAAAGCCTGACAGACAGAAAAATGAACAATCATTATTCACATGTCCAGCAAAGTAAAGTGTGGTGTTCGATTCGTAAATATATCGGCTTGTAAATATTTTAAAGTGCTTAAAGGAATACTCCACTTTCATAAAAAAATCCCGAATAAATAATTTTTTTTGAGGAAATCATTCCAGCATCACACAGCTAGTGCAAGATGAAAAGATGTGGTTTAAAAGTACTTTTTTGGCGAAAATGACAATTGTTTCGCTAGATAAGACCCATATTCCTCGCTTGAGATCATTTAGAGCCTTTGAAGCTGCATTGCAACTGTAAACTGTTGAGGTCTACTAAAGTCCACTATATGGAGAAACATCCTGGAATATTTTCCTCAACAAACTTAATTTCTTCTCGACTGACCAAAGAAAGACATCAACATCTTGGATAACATGGAGGTGAATAAATTATCAGGATTTTTAATGAAAGTGGAGTATTCCTTTAAAGGTATATTTATAAATATTATGCATAACTTTTTTTATTTAGTATCAATTTACTATAATTACATTTGCTTTGTGCCGGCCTCATAGCCTTCTCCATAACAGCATCGGTATCGGCCATTAAAAACCCACATCGGTCGATCACTTGATCACGTTCTGGCATGAATTTATAGAAATCTGTCCTACGATGCTAGCTGGTGTCGTTTATTAGCGGATGAGCCCATCTTGGACTCGGACTCTTAGTGTTTCGGCGAAGGGAAACTCACCTCCACAATGTCAGAGTTAGTCCGACTCTCGTGAGGCTCGTTGTACTCGGTGTATTTGAGCAGAACTTTGTCCATGTCGGTGCTGGCGTACTGGAAGAGTTTATTAGTGCTGTTGAAAATGATGAGGGCGATCTCACAGTCACACAGTACGCTCAGCTCATAGGCCTTCTTCATTAATCCAAACTTCCGCTTTGTAAACGTAACCTGGGGAATAAAGCACGAGCAGGGGTTACTTTAGGATAGGTTGATGGGTTACTTGTTATTCAATGACACAGACAACATGTAACATTAAAGGGGACATTTCACAAGACTTTTTTAAGATGTTAAATCTTTGGTGTCCCCAGATGTGAAGTTTTAGCTCAAAACACCATCTAGATAATTTATTATAACATGTTAAAATTGTAGGTGTGAGTAAAAATGTGCAGTTTTGGGGTGTGTCCTTTAAAATGCAAATGAGCTGATCTCTGCACTAAATGGCAGTGTCTTGGTTGGATAGTGCAGATTAAGAGGCGGTATTATCCCCTTCTGACATCACAAGGGGAGCCAAATTTCAATGACCTATTTTTTTCACAAGCTTGCAGAGGATGCTTTACCAAAACTTTGATTGAAGCAGTGTGGACCCAATTATAGCACTTAAAACTGGATAAAGTCAGATTTTTATGATATATCCCCTTTAAAATAACAATTAAATTATTTTACAACACTTTTATGGTGCTTTTGCTTCCTTTATGCGACTCACAACTTCTATATATAATACTGAATATGCATCCCATGATTCTCTTGTATGCCAAATTCATTTAAAATGTGTTTTTCTTGAGTAAATCACCCCACCAAAATGATACTTTGTTCACGTCATTATCGCTACAGTGTATGTCCAATCCAAATACTTTGACATGGTCGTCTGGTTAGAGACTATCAGGACTTTGCATGCCATGCTAAATTTAGACTGGGGAGTTCAAGGTGAAATTCTGCCCAGCACGCATCGCAAATTGACAGGATGGCTTTGGCTAACGATGACCCAAGCGTCACCTGGGCACGCCGGCACGTCCCATTTAAAAAGGATAATTTCCCAAAGACACCATTTAAACCATCGTTGAACAAACTCTCCATCTGTGATGTGATGAAATGAAATTGAGAGAGGAACGGCCATATGGGCTTCATAAAAACTCTCATGGACACCTGCCTGAAAAATCTAACTTTGGATTATTAAATTCTAACATTGAAATGTATTAAAGGAAAACACCACCATTTTCAATATTTTACTATGTTCTTACCTCAACTAAGACGAAAAAATACATACCTATCTTTTTTTCAATGCGTGCTTTAATCGTTGTACAGCGCGTCGTGAATGTGTCAGCATCCAGCCCAGCCCCATCCATCCCCTAGGATCCAAACAGGGATGAATTTAGAAGCCACCAAACACTTCCATGTTTTCTATATTTAAAGTTACATGAGTAGTTACACGAGTAAGTATGGTGGCACAAAATAAAACGTGCCGATTTTTAAGCAGATAAAAATGAGAAGTAGCCTATATTGTATGGCAGAAGAGCACTTAGTTTGCAGCACTTCGACCTTAGTCGGTGTAATATTGACAGAAGTTTGAGCGAGAAAGAAGTTTGCGCCCGAGGTCGAAGTGCGGCAAACTAAGTGCTCTTCCGCCTTACAATAAAGTTCTCATTTTTATCAGCTTAAAAAAATCGCCACGTTTGGATCCTAAGGAATGAATGGGGCTAGGCTAAATGCTAACACATTCACAACGCGCTGTACAAAGATTAAGTGCACGCATTGAAAAAAAGATAGGTATGTATTAATTCATCTAAGTTGAGGTAAGAACACAGTAAAATATTGAAAAATGGTGGTGTTTTCCTTTAAGTCAAGAATTTTTAGAGGTTGCTCTTAATTAGATATTCACAGTTAAGCCTCATTTAACTTTTTCTCAAGCGTTTATTTCTAAAAATCCAGAGAAAGAATAAAAAAAGAAACAAATAAAGTCTTTCAAAGAGTCGATTAGGAGACTCACTACACTGCAAAAAATGATTTTCAATAAAAAAATCTTAGTATTTTTGTCTTGTTTTCAGTAAAAATATCTAAAAATTCTTAAATTAAGATGCTTTTCTTGATGAGCTAAATGACCCAAGAAAATAAGTCTAGTTTTCAGACCAAAAATGTCAAATTTAAGTGATTTTGTGCATAAAACAAGCAAAAAAATCCACCAATGGGGTAAACAATTTTTTTTTCTTAAACACTAAATTCAAGAAAAAATCATGAAAAATTTGCTTACCCTATTGGCAGATTTTTTTGCTTGTTTTATCCACAAAATCACTTAAATTTTTTTGGGTCGTTTTGCTCGTCAAGAAAAAGCATCTTAATTTAAGAATTTTTTGATATTTTTACTGAAAACAAGACAAAAATACTACGATTTTTTTTCTTGAAAATCATTTTTTTGCAGTGTAAAGCATCAACTTGGTTTTGGATGTTTCTAGGGATGCACCAATTATTCGTCAAACAAAACTATTCGTTCGAAATAAGCAAAAATGCCTATTTTTTGGACACTTAAAAATGCTTCCACAATGCCGACATGTTTGCTGCATTGTTCAGCAAAATTTATCTTTTTGGCCGAACAGCGAATTTTTGCTATTTTCGCCAAATAGTTTCGGTTGCCAAACATTCAGTGCATCTCATGTTTCTTATAAAAAAATTGCGAGGAATGTGACAATTGAGATAACACAAATGAGAACCCTGACACATTTATATACATGTCACTAACTGTATATATATATATATATATATATATATATATATATATATATATATATATATATATATATATATATATATATATATATATATATATATATATATATATATATATATATTTAGACTACAATGACTAAAGACTCGCAAAATCTGATCTATTCTGGATCTTCAGAGGAGACACATTTAAAATCTTTTCTCCTAAGACACAACTGGGAAGACATTTAGTTCCCCATCTCATCCTTATCATTTACCAGTAACACATAAAAACATAATTTGTGAGTTTTTGTATACGCGTCAAGGCGACACACAATCCATGTGCAGGTTTTTGTGTTTCTCTGTGCGTGATGTGCTTCATCACAAACAAACTCCAGCAGGAAGATCTTCTCACTTCGAGCTCTTTGCACGCTGACGCTCTCATCTCCACATGATTTAGATTACACACACGCACACACGCACACACGCACAGGGAACGACAGATGTCTTACACATGCTCGCTGGAACACACACGCATGGAGAAACCTTTCGCACACTGCATGCGTTCAGCGCCGCATATCACACCGTCCTCATCCTTAAATTACCTTACACGTTTTTGGTTTAGCTGCAAGCTTCTTGTGCCGACTTAAGACTTAAGTTAGGATAAGACGTCTAACAAACAGAACGCGTAAGAAGCGTCACACTACGGGAAAGGGTGGGGGGTCGGACTAATGGTGCCACCGCACCGGGGTCAGGAAACACATTTGACTGCATTTCCTGTCATAACAGGAAGGGTCCAATGGTTTCCATTCCACAATGGCTTTGCTTTGGCTTCCGGCCCTACGCTGGTCATTGCAGGGGGATGGAGACAGGTGGAGGGGGGGTTGTAGATGACAGGCGGCCATTTATCCTAAACCCTGAGCTGTTGTCCACTTAAACACTGAGGCATTGTTCGCAAGCAAAGAACAACATGTAAAGAAACAGAGCGAACACTTAACCTTTCTCCTGAGCGCTCTACTGAGAATAACCTGACCTCACGCTTAAAAATACACAATTCAACAAACAACTCTTCTCTTATCTGATGACAATCCTACAGACAAGCTATTTTTACAGTTAGTATCGCTAATGCACATCTTATGAGAAATCGAGTATACTTGTTTAAAGGGATAGTTCATTCTGTCATCATTTACTCACTCTTATGTTGTTACAAACCTGTATACATTTCTTTGTTGTGATGAACACGAAGAAAGATATTTTGAGGAATGTTTGTAACCAAATCATTCGTGGACCCCATTCACCTCCACAGTATACGTTTTTCCTACTATGGAAGTGCATGGGGCCCACGAACGGTTTGGTTACAAACATTTCTTTCAAAATATCTTCCTTTGTGTTCATAAGAACAAAGGCATTTATACAGGTTTGTAACAACACACAACATTTTCATTTTTGGGTGAACTGTCCCTTTAATTGCGCTATGAACATGGTGGTCGGATTAGAAACGTATAGACAATTATTTTTACTGTTTTTTACAGTACCGCTAATGCACATACTATACATTTTATACGTTTTCTTTTTTCTTTTGTCTGTACTGTCTGTAAAGTCTAAAGCAGTGGTCTCCAACATGGTTCCCGTGGGTGCCCCCACGGAGTCTGTGAGTTGCCCGCCAAAGCACATTCTATTAATAGCCTCAACATATTTATTTATTAAATATATTTTATATTAACATGGCTTAATTTATGTATGTTAACATTTTAAGCAATAATAAAACATATCAACAAGTTAAACAAAAGTTTTGCGTAGACAATATCAAAAAAAAAAGTTAACCTCCGAAGTTTTTTATCCAGTGATAGCCCTTAAAAAGGTTGGAGACCCCTGGTCTAAAGGTTGGGTAAAAATATGGACAAACATCGGGTTTAAATTAACCTGTGCTTGGTTTAAATGTATACATTAAATTACAAGGTATACATCTTTATCACTATGTGTGTTCCCTGGGTTCGCACCCATGACCTTTTAGGTTGCTAATGCAATGGACGACTATTGAGCTATACAGGAGCAACTTATTGTTGGATAAATATGGACATTTTCCGAATTAATTTAATCCAACGGTTGGTTGTGTCCATATATTTTACACCTATGTTTATGTACTGTAAAGCTTATTTGCAAAAATGCTAAACTATGAGAAGCATGATAGGAATGGAAATATTAACAACAAAAAGTATGACTCACAAATACATCAATTATTTGTAATGTAAAATCCTCACAGATTTTACCAAATGGCCTGCGTTCGATATGAAATCGACAATCATAATTACAACACACTAACTGTTCATGTTTCCCTAACGTCTCGGCACAATGCAAACCCATATTTATATTTTTTATGTGGTCAGGACACACATGAAAAAGCCAATGGGTAAAATTAGAGAAGCAAGGTTTATGAATAAAATAAAGCCACATCATGTCATACTACTGTAACCTGATGCTTGACTGAGGTTGGTTTGATCAGGAAAGTAAGGGCTTGATATTTTTTATGAGTGTTGTCAGATGTGACTGTAACAGTCAGAGATCCTGCTGGTGTAATGGTTCGGGTGAGTAATGGGTGGGAAGTGTCGGAGAAAGACACGCCCGCTGGCTGAGGTTCAGTTATTAAGACTCTCGGGATCATAGCTTGTGATGCATTTATATGACAATTAAAGAAGCATTAAAACATGATTTAGTATAATCATATTTCATATCACACACAAAAACTGAAGGCAGACAGACTGAAGTGGGAATTCAGCTCTTGAGCGTCTTATGGAGACGTGGTACGTGTAAAGCTGTAGTTCACCCTAAAATGAAAATTAGCCACGATTTTATTCACATTCAAGCTATCTTAAGTGTATGTGCCTATTTCTTTCAGCCAAACACAAGAGTTATATTAACTTTTCAGCTTTACAATGGAACCGGATGGTGCCCCATTTTTTTAAATTCCATAAAGGACATTCATCCATCAATAACTAATTTATAAGGTTATTAAATGTTTGCTGAGGTGAAGCAGTGGGTAAGGACACTTATATATTTCAAACTTAACAAACATGTTCACAAGAGAGTCAAGGTCAGGATGAAAGCTTTAAAGGGACACACTTTTTTGAAAATATTCTCATGTTACAACTCTACTAGAGTTAAATATTTGATTTGTACAGTTTTGGAATCCATTCAGCCGATCTCCGGGTCTGGCGCTAGCACTTTTAGAATAGCTTAGCATAATTAATTGAATCTGATTAGACCATTAGCATCGCGCTAACAAATAACCAAAGAGTTTCGATATTTTTCCTATTTAAAAATTGACTTTTAGCCTAGCTTAGCACAATAGCTTAGCGTAACAATCAAGGACTTTGCTTTTGATCATTGCGCCTCCTGCAACCATGTTATGACAGCAAAGTCCAAAAGTCCAAAGGGATTATTACGCTAAGCTATTGTCCTAAGCTATGCTAAAAGTCAAAATTTAAATAGGAAAAATATCGAAACACTTTGGTTATTTGTTAGCGTGATGCTAATTGTCTAATCAGATTCAATGGATTGTGCTAAGCTATGCTAAAAGTGGTACCGCCAGACCCGGACATCGGCTGAATGGATTCCAAAACGGTAAAAATCAAATGTTTAACTCTATGAGAGCTGGAAAATGAGCCTATTTTCAAAAAAAGTGGAATGTCCCTTTAATGCTTCAATATACAATTTACAGCAAAACATCTTTTTCGGAGTCATGATTTTTTTTTAAGAAGAAAAATGTAGAGTTGCAAAAAATTTTTTTTTATTATATTTCTGTTTCTTATCTCATTGTTACATTTTATCAGCAAGATAATTCCCTAAGTCTTATTATCCAATGCAATTCTGCTTAGTTATGATAGTTAAGTGTTTCTCTATCCTTGCATTATCAATCCAAAGATCATGTGTTTGATCCTGGGAACACACCTCCTAGATATGTACTATAGACTGAATTTGGTTAAAAACATCTCAAAGATATCTAAAAAGCAAAGCAAAAATTATTTAGGGCAGGACTATCTGTTAATCCAACCAATTGCCGACAGTATAATGTTCAAGAAAACATTATCCACACACGAACCAATGAGGAACAATGAACGCAGCTCATCCAAAGTGAGAATTCAGCTTGTGAGAGTCTTGTGACGCTTTCGTCACAACAGCAGCCACTTCCTTAAGTGATTCATATTGTGTGTGCGAGGGTTAAAGACTCCTCCAGAAGTGAATACCACAGTAAGATTACATTTGTGTGACGCCTCAATTCCATTCTTTTATTTAAGATAACATCTCTTTACCTGTCTGTTGCGTTCATCCATTATCCGCGCGATCTGAATCTTTTTCCTTCCCATTTTAGCGGTCTGGTATTCCTTCCTATTACAAAAGTATTGTCCACTCTTTAAGTCTTGACTCCTTCCTCTCTCTCTCTTTCTCTCTTGTCGATCCTCAACGCAGTCTGTCCTCTGTGCTCGTTCCTCTTATTTCAAAGACTCCGGCATTCGTTCCTGAACAGACAAGACACAGAGAGACACAGATTTTATCAGCCAAACGTGTGATATCGCTCAGCGGGTGCATGTGGAGAGAAAAGAGAAGCGTTTGGTTAACAGTGAACTAAATCAGAACCTTCTGGAAAAGCGAAAATAAATTTACAATGCAACATTATATATATATATATTTGTCTTGTTTTGCAGGAGAAATGTCTTCAAACTTGATAAATTTAATTAAGAAGCAAAACTGCAAGAGATAACATGATGTTTTGTTTTTTTACTATATTGGACGGTCTTAAGATAAACGTCAGTAAATTTTTAGATTTGTTTAAGTAATTTTAGCCAACCAACAAAACAATGGCAAAAGTTTGGGAGTGAGACAAATCAAGGGAGCGTCTAAAAAAATCTATATTTATATCACTTAAACAAGCTCACAGAATTGGCTTCGGCCCTCGACTGAACACCAAGAGGAAATAAAACTCGAGGTTAACCCACGATGCAAATAAGAGCTCTGGGGAACAGAGATGAAACATTCACACTTGCAATAAAAGAGACAGATATACAGCAAAGACCAGATGCTTTGCTTTGGATTTGGCCAACGTCTTCGGCAAAACGTGATCGTTTGATTGCACTTCAAATTGACCGATAAATGCCAGAGAGAAAGATGTACAAAGTTTATGAAGAAAAGAGATGACACATCCGACGAGGAAGTTATGGGAATGTTGTGACATCTTTCTATTTGAATAGCACACCGAATGATAATAAACGCTTCGGGAAGCTCAGCTCGGCTTTGCTGATAAACGTAAATAATTGTTTTTGCAATTTTATAAATCAGTTAGCGTTAAATGAATCCAATTATGGCCTTTAATACATCCAAGATCTTCATGTTACCATGTGCAGCCTGCACGTTGCATAAGTTTAAGCTGTTTGGGACATGTAATCCATTAAAGCCAGTCTCCGAGTTAGTTCCCGTTTGGCTGTTCGCCTGATGATGTCCACCTCGCTTATCTCAAACTAACCAATCGGTCTGGTTGCGCGCCGTGACTTTGTTTTAGGATTAGCCATTCAAGCAGAAGTTATTCAAGGACATCATCCACATGCTGTGGGGTGGAAACACTGAGACATATGCGAAATGATGTCACACCACAAAAACAGAACTACTCTACTTAGAAAAGTTTAGAAGATACGGACACAACCCACATGTATAGTTTTCTTACTGAAAAAGTACAGCTAAAGTTAAATGATATTTCAATGAAATTTAGTTCTCCTTGCTCCATAATTAGTGATATTTTTTTTAATTATCGCATCGGCTGATAAATCTTTCTTTTGCTTAAAGGTGCCAACAAATGCTTTGAAATAATCTGTTAAATTATTAATAGAATGTATTTGGCTTTATTAAGTGCAAAAATGATCTAGAGATGGTTTTACATGTCCATTTACAACCCTAGGATTTGCCTTTATAATGAAATGGTTTATTATTACCTTATTTGGAAGGGTCATGAATAATAATGTTGAGCACTGCTCTGATTGGCTGTTTCTCAGAGCTGCTCATTTCAGTAGCTCTTTGTGTGTAAACAGACCTTATGTTTGTGTATCAGACAAAGATACGGGTATTGTACAGTATGTACCTGCAAAACGTAACTATAACGCCAATAGAAGAACTTCCACCTAAACGTTAGCATATAGCATTAACTAGCATACAGTGCTAACTTTTTAAACATTGCAACAACATTGTACTTAAAGCAACACCAAAGAGTTTTTTTTACATTAAAATAACGTTTCCAAAAAAGTTTCAGTCGTTCATCCACTCGAAACACTTTCATATTCGCTTTGCAGCCCTCTATCGGCCAAAACCGCAGTAAAGAAGTTTCCAACCATCGGGTCGCGGTCCTGAAGTTCGAGTGAAAACTACAAAAACTTGCTTTAGGGCAGACCTACAATCCAATCAGAGCCAGCTTTACTGCAGTAGGCTAAATTATTTGCGACAGTGGTAATGGGCAATTCCACTTCCAACCTGTAGGGGGAGCACAGAGCAAAAACTCTTTAGTGTTGCTTTAAAGCTTTTTTTAAATAGTTTTACGAGTGGATGAACCACTTTTTTGGAAATGTTATTTTAAGGTAAAAAAACTCTTTAGTGTTGCTTTAATTTAATGTGTAATTTAATGTTAGGGGTGTATATTTCGACTGTACATCACAGTCTGTGTCTGTTTTCCAAGGGTCTTTTGCATGCACGAGGTTTACATAAGAAAGTGTTTGAAGCTCACGATATGTTGTTACCATATACAGAAGTCGTATTATTCATCTATGCCTACGTAAATACAGTTTTACATTCTACGGCACCTTTAAATTAGTTGTTGCTAATGCAAAGACACTCAACGTCTGACAGACAATAAAACGCCCAATCATATTCACTTTTAAATGTGACGATACGTCACCCACAACACCACCCAGCATGACGCTGTTTATCAAAAAGTACCATGAGGTGTCACATCCGCTGTTCATATGTCTTATAAATATACTTAAAGGGTATATTTATAAATATTTTGCTTAATAAATGTCTGTTTGCCTCCCATTACACTTATATCAATCTCATATTGGCCACATAGCTTTCTCAATATCAGCATCGGCAATGATAAAACCCATATTGGTTGACCACTATCTACAATCAATATACACCCACATATGGTATATAATCCTACATATACAAACATTCAAACCAAAACTGCAATATACACTATCAAGATAAACGACAATGTTGAAAATTAACATTTAAATTCATGCATTTGGCAGCTGCTTTTATCTACAGTGAGTTATACTGTAGTGCACTTAAGCTATACGTTTTATCAGTACGTGTGTTAAATGGGAATCGAAACATGACCCTTGCACTGGAAACCAATTGAACCACGGAAACACTATTTTCTTAAAAATTTAGTTAGTCTGGATAGCACTTTTTATATTATTCCCTGCTAAACAGCCTGATATATAAACTAAATAAAGTATTCTTTCAAGTTTGGAATATAATAAATATCTCTGTAATAATAAAAGTAATTTAATTACTGAAATGTATTTCTGTCGTGAGGAGTTTTCAGAAGATAGATGTCAGGTAGGCTTAGTGACACTCACGAAACCCACAGGAACTGGACATGCCGCGGCAAAATGGCTCAGAGGTCAGAGATGCTGGCGTGTTTACCCATGTGACGGAAAGATAAAGAAAAACACAGACGGGGAGGAGCTGAGTGCCAAGAAACCATGAGAGTAATGTGCAACATTAAGCCACTTTGTTAATCTGCCTCGCTGATTCTCCCTGGAGCAACAGGAGAGGAGAGAGACCTCCTCGGCCCGTGAAGAGCGGCATGGTGCCACCGAAATAAAACAGTGCAGAGATAACACTTAGATATGGTTGAGACAGTCTCCTGAGGGGCCATTAGACACCGGACAACTTCCAGAGAAGTGTGGCAAGAGACCTCCTACTTTAAATGAGCTCTGGTAAAGGGCGACCTGAGGGGGAATGTTTAACTAGGTAAAAAAGGACATTTGCAACTGTCAGACATGTAGCCTACATTTACAATCATGCATTTAGCAGACGCTTTTATCCAAAGCATGCATTAGAAGGTTTACATTTTTTTATTAGTAGTCCCTGGGGATCGAAGCCATGACTTTTTGCGCTGCTGACGCTAAGCATTCGGTAAGTTCGGTAATTATACAGTACAGCCCAACATTTGTGCTCTCCCCAGGACTTTTCTTATCCTTTCCTCTAAAAACATTTATATACTGAAATAAAAACAGCTTTACATCCAGGAGTTTTCAAACTTTATGATGGGCAAGGAACCCCAAATATGATCAACCTTATGCGAGGGATCACCATCCTAAAATATATTTTTTAACTCTGTTAGATAAACAGTAATTTAGATATTATCATGACAGCATATTTCATGTTTCTAAATAATTGTCTATATAGTACATTTTTCCAATTTTTGCTTTGTTATTTCTCCCAAAAAAATGTGGGGACCCTTTGAACCTTCTGTGGGACCCCAGTTTGAAAACCCCTGTTCTTTACAAAGCTAGGGCGGTTATTGGTGGTCAATCTGAGTGGTTGCCTTGGTGTGGCTAAGTGGTTGCCAAGGTGTTGCTAAGGAGTAATTATATTGCCATTGGACAGATGGACAGATGCTACACTGTAAGGGAGAAAGGGAGCGATTGAAAATGCCAGGCGGACGGCAACTGTGAGCGCTTGCCAGCATTTTTTCAGCTTATCGCTTTGGTTGCTATAATACTTGTGCTTTGCTAAATAGTTTTTGAAAAATGCGCCGGTTGATTGTTGAGATATCTGTCCCGCCCCTTGTCCACTGTGATTGGATGGTTAAGTGAAAAGTGACATTGACTAGATGGGCTTTTCACCCAAAGCATTTTTCATTTTCAACACTGGGCGCCCGAAAAAAACGTTAGCTGCTGGCGTTTTTGAAAAGCGTGGCGCTTCCGTCATACTTATTTCAAACTTGTTTTTTGTCTTGCTTTTCAGTACTTTTTTTTTTTTTAATTGTGCAATCGAGATCGACTGCAAAATGGCAGGCGGACACCGACTGTGGGCGCTTGCCAGCATTTTTTCAGCTAATCACTTTGGTTGCTATAATACTTGTGCTTTGTTAAAAAGTTTTTGAAAAATGCGCCGGTTGGTTGTTGAGATATCTGTCCCGCCCCTTGTCCACTGTGATTGGATGGTTAAGTGAAAAGTGACATTGACTAGATGGGCTTTTCACCCAAGCATTTTTCATTTTCAACACTGGGCGCTTGAAAAAAAACATCAGCTGCTGGCGTTTTTTAAAAGTGTGGCGCTTCCGTCATACTTATTTCAAACTTGTTTTTTGTCTTGCTTTTCAGTACTTTTTTTTTAAATTGTGCAATCGAGATCGACTACAAAATGCCAGGCGGACGCCGACTGTGGGCGCTTGCCAGCATTTTTTCAGCTTATCGCTTTGGTTGCTATAATACTTGTGCTTTGTTAAACAGTTTTTGAAAAATGCGCCGGTTGATTGTTGAGATATCTGTCCCGCCCCTTGTCCACTGTGATTGGATGGTTAAGTGAAAAGTGACATTGACTAGATGGGCTTTTCACCCAAAGCATTTTTCATTTTCAACACTGGGCGCCCGAAAAAAAACGTTAGCTGCTGGCGTTTTTTAAAAGCGTGGCGCTTCCGTCATACTTATTTCAAACTTGTTTTTTTGTCTTTTTTTTAATTGTGCAATCGAGATCGACTGCAAAATGCCAGGCGGACGCCCACTGTGGGCGCTTGCCAGCATTTTTATAGCTAATCGCTTTGGTTGCTATAATACTTTGTTAAACAGTTTTTGAAAAATGCGCCGGTTGATTGTTGAGATATCTGTCCCGCCCCTTGTCCACTGTGATTTGATGGTTAAATGAAAAGTGACATTGAGTAGATGGGCTTTTCACCCAAAGCATTTTTCATTTTCAACACTGGGCGCCCGAAAAAAACGTCAGCTGCTGGCGTTTTTGAAAAGCGTGGCGCTTCCGTCATACTTATTTCAAACTTGTTTTTTTGTCTTGCTTTTCAGGACTTTTTTTTTTTTAATTGTGCAATCGAGATCGACTGCAAAATGCCAGGCGGACGCCCACTGTGGGCGCTTGCCAGCATTTTTTCAGCTAATCGCTTTGGTTGCTATAATACTTGTGCTTTGTTAAACAGTTTTTGAAAAATGCGCCGGTTGGTTGTTGAGATATCTGTCCCGCCCCTTGTCCACTGTGATTGGATGGTCGAGTGAAAAGTGACATTGACAAGATGGGCTTTTCACCCAAGCATTTTTCATTTTCAACTCTGGGCGCCCGAAAAATAACGGCAGCTGCTGGCGTTTTTGAAAAGTGTGGCGCTTCCATTGGAAACAATTAAAACATACATCAGCGTAAACACCTTGGTGTACACACCCCCAAAACTGAATTTCATACTTGTTATTTTTGTCTTGCTTTTCAGTAAGAATATAAAACAATGTGAAATCGAGATTGTGCGTTTTATTTTTTTAAAGCAAAATGAGCAAAGATTAAGTCTTGTTTTTTGGATATCTTAGGTCTTGTTTTCTTCTAAAAATTAAGTAAGTTTATGCGTAAGACAAAAATATCTGCCAACTGGGTCAGAAAAATGAACTTGAATGAAGTTGATTGATGATGCAACGATATTACGCAGCAGCTGAAAAAGTCCCCTTGGAAACTTTTAATAGCAGGAGACTATTTTAGGGAACAGTGTAATATCATTGCGCCTCATGCAGCCATGTTACAGCAGCAAAGTCTTTGATTATTACGCCAGAATGAGTGTATAGTTCCTAACCATATCTGCCTAGAAAATCGCAACTTTTAATTTTCTGTCGGTCTTAGTACACGATGTAACTACAGAAGAGTCAAGTTTTAAATAGGAAAAAATATCCAAACTCTTTGGATATTTTTAACCCGATGCTAATGGTCTAATCAGATTCAATGGATTATGCTAAGCTATGCTAAAAGTGCTACAGCCAGACCCGGAGATCAGCTGAATGGATTCAAAAACGGTAAAAATCTAATATTTAACTCTAGGAGCGCAAAAAAGTGGAGTGTCCCTATAATATCTTACTCTGTGATATTCTGCTTTCGAGATATCGCTCGTGCTCGTTTAAATCGCCTGCCAGGCAAATATCATTCGATTGCTCAGAAAAGCCACCAGTAAATGCCACACCTCTCCCGCAGGTACCATTCGCATCCATAAAAACAAACTTGCGTGGGACGACGAATTACGCACCAAAATATTTGGAAAACCCCTAACCTGCCTCGGCATAAATCGTGATTAAAAATGAATAAAAATAACACCTTCAAACAAGCATTACAAACAGGCTCTGCCATAACCTGGCCAATGACACAATTAAGATTGGAGCCCGTTCAACTTCATTATCGCTATCTCTCAGGGCATCTGAAACATTGAAGACGTGCCAGGCAACAGAGAAACTTGTCAGAGCAAGTCAGAGCAGATCCGTCGAGCTCATAGCAGAGATCAGAGGCGTCAGACGACCCACTCTCCAACCCGAAGGAGGAAGTGGCTCTTCGCAAACAACACCCAGCAGCTCGAGCAGATGGACATAATGACAGGAAATCTTTGCAGGCGGTCTCATAGAAGGAAGTGACATCAGTGCAAAAGACATTAAAAAAAGATGCAGTAGGTACCAACAAATCTTGTCTTATCTGTGATCAAACGACAACAAGCCATTATAAAATTATGAGATGTTACACCTATTTTATCTTTTTTCAGTGCCATTATATGATAAGTTTCCCAAACAAGGAGTTGGCACAACACCATAAATGTACTACAATAGCAGCTTATGGGTTTCTCTTACTAATGTTGTTAGTTAAATATATGCACAACCCAACCTTTTCGGTAGCTGGGTGGATGATGAACGGATGGATGGATAGATTCAGTTTCATCCCTGGTGAAGATTCCTACACTAAATCTCTTTGGTGTCTATCAAGGGAGCGTGCCGCAACAGCCGAGAGACTTTATCAATCAGAACCGGAATGGGGACAAGTGACACTCCGCCCCACCCGTACGGCTCGCCTCAAAACTTCCCAAGGACAAAGAGGAGACATCGTCTGTGTCTCTCAATGAGAGCACACGAGCTTGTAAGGTTAGTCGTACCATTGAATGAGACCAGCTCCCAGACGCATGCTCCAATCCCTGAACCTGCACTTCCTCACGATGCACTGTGAATAGCTGGAGGCTACCTGAGCCCAACCTGATGCTGTCGGATTAAGCGTAGCTTCTGACTTTGTTTTACTTTGCCAAAAGAATTATGTCCTTTTTTAATAATAATACCCAAGCTAAAATAATAAAAGACAATGAGTATTGAGAAAATGAGAAAGGGAACACACATACTGATAAAATGTATACTTGAATGCACTGTAAATTGTTTTCGATTAAACCGTCTGCTAAAGGCACAACATGTAATTTTCACTGCTAAACAACAACAATTGCACAACTTGATGATGCTGTGAAAGAACGGGGAACAATAGGAGTGGCAGGGCCAGACTTACTAAACGGGGCAAATTAGCCTAAGAGCACAATTCCAAAAAAGTGCAGATGGGAGTGATAATATCTGCGGGTTATTTACCAAAAAGGCGCAAATTAAATATCACAGATGCAATAGCTAATTCCCATAATGACCAACAATCTACTAAGTAAATCATGTTGCGTGAATTATTTAAATAATCTCCTCCCATAAATTTTGCGTCTGAAAGGGAAACTCCTACACTGCAAAAATGATGTGTTAATTTTTTACACATTGTGTGTGTCATGCCATTTAAGGTGTTATTTCATGTTAGGCCAACACAAGTTGTGTTAAAAACAGTGATGGGAGTAAATGTGTTGTCCCTATACTAACACGCCTTGTGTGTTATTTTTCATTGTGCCGCTCACCACAGTCCTGTGATGTTAAATCAGAAATGTCTTGTCTGCAAGTGTCCATTTATTATCACAAAATAGAGTAACACGAGTAGCTAAAGTTAAAAGTTAAAAATTAGCTAAAGTTATTTCAACTTTATTTTTATAATTTATAGAAACTTCTCACTAGTCAAGATAGTTTAAATGAATTGTAATTTCACGTTGATTTAAAGGGGCCATGGCACAATACTTTTTTAAGATGTCAAATAAATCTTTAGTGTCCCCAGAGTACATATTGTGAAGTTTAAGCTCAAAATACCATATAAATAATTTATTATAGCATGTTAAAATTGCCACTTTGTAGGTGTGTGCAAAAATGCAAATGAGCTGATGAAATTCAAACGCTGAAACTCAATTGTGCGGTGATTATTTTCTCTTTCTCTCTCTCTCTCTCTCTCTCTCTGCATTAAATAGCAGTGCTGTGATTGGATAGTGCAAATTAAGGGGCGGAATTATTATAATAAGAGCTGCTTATGACATCATAAGGAGAGCTAAATTTCAACGACCTATTTTTTCATGTGCTTGTAGAGAATGGTTTACCAAAACTAAGTTACTGGGTTGATCTTTTTCACATTTTCTAGGTTGATAGAAGCACTGGGGACCCAATAATAGCACTTAAACATGGAACAAGTCAGATTTTTATGCCATGGCCCCTTTAACTTTTTTACACTGTGCACTACTGCTTTTGAATTACTCTCATGATGCTTTGATGTCACACGCCGACTGGTCTGCATAGTGCCACATTAAGTTAAACACACAACATTTTAATCTTACATATTGTGCCTTTACCAAAAGCCACACACACATTTTTAATGACTAATGGGGCGTCCACCAAACGCGAATACAACGATTTGCGATTACATACAAAGTCAATGCAAAGGCGCGAATAGATGCTCGCGCGGGGGTATAATGCTATGTACACACTAAACGCAAAGCATCGCGTTCCTCCCTCTAGATCAGTGGTTCCCAAACTTTTTCAGCATGCGGCCCCCCTTGTGTGTGGTGCATTCCTTCGCGGCCCCCCAAAAAAAAATTTTCTGACAAAAAACTGTTCTAAAACTCAACATTTTAATAAAAAAACATTAAATTATACAAAAAAGTAGTGCTTTTGGTTAGTAGCCTTATTTTTTAGGTTTAATTACACAGAATTCATGATAAATTAATGTATTTCATAAAATCTCATAAAACTGGGGACATCTCGCGGCCCGGCCCCCAGTTTGAAAACCACTGCTCTAGATTACTCACAGGATTTAATTTCGAGCCATGCTAATTTTTCACTTAATTTAAATATTTTCAACTTGCACAAAGACGCATTTAAGAAAAATAATTCATGTTTTCGAGGCAATCGCACCACCCAATTTATGTCATATGCACCGCCCCACGCGTGTTCAGATCTATTCACCTCTCTACATTAATTTCGCGCAAATCATTGAATTCGCGTTTGGTGTGTACGCCCCATAATACTGCATTCACTCCTCATGTCCAATCAAATGCTTTTAGAACAAGAATGCCCCTCCTCCTAAAACCGATAGCTTATTCATAGCTATAAAATAAAGCACGCCATATTACCCCCAAATGTTCTGTTTAAACAGGAAATGCACTAACACATGTTTATAAAGTGATTTAATGGGTCAATTTACATGAACTGTACATTTTGCTGGATATTAAGTAAATATCTTTTGCAGTGAATCTAACAGGTGCAGAAAAGTTAGCTGCGTACGCTACGCTTCTTTACATTCGGTCGCATTACTCAGTTTTGCTCATTTGCATGGCTTCCTTTGCTGTATATGTGTGTCGCACAGCTGCGTTGTGTGTCATTTACTCTTAACCGCTAACCGATACCCACAGTCAACTGAAACTGTGGCTGTCCGTAGCCACATGTTATAATATCACTTCTCTTTCATTATTTGAAATACAGTGCATTTTCAGAGGTTTACACTTTTAAGGGGTTAAAACTTAAATAGCCAATACATTCAAGACATTTCTTCAATCCAGATGTTTCTGAGAGCAATGTTTTTTAACAATATTAAAAACACATTGAACACACGTTCATCGCGCAGACTTATCCATAATCAATACCCTTAAGTGTTTTGGTCAGACTGCCCGATGTGAAAAACAGATTTTGCCAGCTGGCTGGATCTCACATCCTAGCAGATCTTACGGTGGAGGCAGCGCGCTCGACTCTTGGCTCTGCGGGCCGCTGGCAGCACGTGCGCTGGATGCTGGGAAGATCACGCTTGTGCACAGCAGGTAGGCGACCCAGAGAAACCAGTCTCCTTTTTCATTATCCAGCAATATCTTTCCCAGCAGCTCCTAATGCTAATAAAAGTACTTTCATTTACCTGACCTATAAAAACTTACTGATGTCATGGTTACGGCTTGAGCTTCAGTAATACATTGGATACGAGACATTTCTATATTTTCTAATTTCATTTCCTCTCCCCGTTAATTTCCTTTCTCGAAACGTTTTGTAGCTTTTCTGTCTATCTCACACACGCTAAGGATTGGGTTGAAGGTCTGAATGTGGGCGTTTTAAGCAGCATGGGAAATATTACACAGAGAGGAAATGACGTCGAAAGTTGGGAGCAGTGTAAACCAAACCAGGATGACGGAGGGTCTTCGACTTCACCGCCCTCGTAGACTCCCCCACGCTGACTTCCTCCTACAAATACACAGCGAGCGTAAACCGAGCAGAGCCTAAAATAAAATAGTGAACTCTTTACCTCAAACATCAACAAAAGCAGTGAACTTGATGGCTCATCGGACCTGAGGTTCAATTGTTTACATTAAGAGCTATAGTAGTGGATTACTTTTCATATGAGACATTTATAGCGTTCCTGGTAGAGCATTGTGTTGGCGGCACAAAAGGATGTGGGTTTGCTTCCTAGGGAACAAAATGTACGGCTTCAATGTATCGTAAGTCGCTTAGGAAATGCATAAATATAAAAAAATGTTTATACGCTTTCGGCTACTGTGGCCGCACACAAAGTGTGACTGTCGGGAATTCTGCTTGATCAGCTGGACTTCTGTAAGACCTCAGGAGGTCAAGAATGTCCAGTTGTGCGACACCTGGCATGAAATTCTTGCGTGAAACTGTCAGGCGAATCCTCAACTACTGAAACTGCATAGATATGCGAACTAAACCACCAAATAAACCAAATAAGTGCCGACTGTGCCACCGATTATTAATCATTAATGGTGAGATTACCGTGCCCTTGAGGTTGTTACAGCGGACGCTCGGATCTGTTACATCGGAGCTCAGAAGTCAGATCTTAAATACTTTAACTAACCTCACATCAAACTATGAACACATGATCCACTAAAAATACCCCCAAGCACACACGCCGGTCGGGGGGCTGTACTCTGATTAACGCTTTATACGGCCTGCCATGCACAAAGAGTCTCTCTGTGCAAAAACCCCTCTTGATGGAGGATGCAATGCAGTATTTTACACCAGTGACAGACCGATTACACGTGAGGGGGAAATATCAAATTTTTTGGCAAAGTCAGGTCGTGCCAAATAAAATGCTTTGAGAGGAAGATCAGCAAAGCCACAGGCCTCGAGGTTTCAAGTAACACGTTTATCTTGGATTAGAAATAAATTTAGCCTATATAGAGATTAATGAACACACGAGTGGTTTTTATTTCATTAAATGCTGGACTATTGGGTCAAAAATGGAAGGCACCCAACCTGTTGGATTGCAATTTACCGTACGCCCGGTTGTTGAATCAATCCCATTCCTAGGTCAAATATAAACCTAATGTTTGTGTTTGTCTCTTTCTGACCCAACGCTGAGTCAGAAAATAACCCCGCATTTTTAAAGTGTACGAGCATAAGAAAACTACAATGGGTTGTCATGGCTATACCCAAAAACTAATGGTTTTCGCCCTCATCTTGCACATATTGAAACTGAAGTGTTTTCACTTATAAGATACGATCAGCACAGCTGTCGATTTAGATGATGGTCACACGCTAGTGGCTAATGAAGAAAACCAAAGAAAGTGCCATGAAGGTCTGACCAGCATCCAGACCACCCAGGAGAACCTTCACACGCGCGCACACACACACGTATATACCGTACAGTACTGACTACACTCATCCACACATATGCTGGCACAGCAGTAGCTCATAATAGCGCAATTACAACTTCATCATGTCAAAACATCTTCAATATGACAAACTGATGAAGCTCCTGAGAGCGACAGATTTAAAATCATCTGCAAACGCAGCAGGCCTCTAATAACAATTAAAAAAGCACACTATTGGACAATAAAGCTGCTCTTTACAAAATAATATACAAAGACGGGCCTAAAATTAACTTTAATTTGTTCGATTTTATGTTGTGAAGTTGAGGGATGAGTGCTATTATTTCCCAGTAGATCATATTTGGCCCTTTGATCATATTTTGTAAGAACACATCCTGTGGAGATCAAGAGCCTCATTTATAAAGCGTGCGTACGCACACTCTACAATCAAATCTGTGCGTGCGCACGCTTTATAAACTTTACGCACAAATTAGTCTCCAATCGATGTCCACAGGTCGGCAAAGTTCATATTTATAAAAAGGGTATTTAAAGTAACAAAAGTGCTTACCGACACGACAGGATCTGAACAGAGGCAGGCTCATTTTTTTTTAATATAAGTCTTTTTTTCTTGCTGTTCGTAAAGGATTTAAACATTGACAGGTGCTTTCATATGGCAATGATATTACTTAGGCATCGTTTAAAGGCGGAGATTTGAAAATGTTCAGCTGCGCGCAATTTCAAGATCATTTGCAATTTATAGATTTCACATCCAACGCGCGCACGTTTTATGAATCTCACGTACGCGCTTTTAGAAATGATCGTGAGATGAAATTTAGGCCGGTTTCTACGCAGCATTTTATACATGAGGGCCCCAAGCCTCTCCAACAAATTCCTGTGTCACAGATTCCCACCGGAAACCCATCCTGAATATTCCAGGTTAACTGTGAAACTATTAGTTTGAGTAGGCGCTGCTGTTAAAATCAACTTGTTTATAGCTCTCTATTTATAACAGCAGGATATAAATAGGAGTGTTTTCACATAATTACAGCAGTTAGAAATTGCTTGCAAGCTTAGTGTTTGCCCTAAAACAGTGCCCACATAAAAATACCTCACTTTATAAACTGTAGTATTTACTGCACTTTATTAATGTAACATATAATGCTCTGAAGTATTAACTATAGTGAATTGATAAAATATAAAGTATATAATCTACTTTAATATTTACTATAGTAAGGTTAAAACACTAGCTATGGATTTTACTCCAGTTTACTGTAGTAAATACTGAAGTATACACTACTTAAGCTATAGTAAATATAGGGTAGTGTGAATTCACCCGATGTCGTATGTGTAAGATATTGAAATACTGTGCGTTCAGTGCTGCTACCCCACATATACTTTAGTGTTTACTATAGTAAACCTTAGTTTTGAACCTTAAGTGTACTTCAATACTTAAATGTATGACTGCACACACTAGAGAATATTCTGATATACTACAATTTACTACAGTAAACACTGACGTATACTACAACTTATTACAGACATCTTAAGACATTTGGGTTTGGGAAGCTCGTGTCTATAAAATGTAAAGATGAAATCCAAATAAAAGCATAGAATTGTGACAGCTCTACTTACTTTGTTACGCATAAGTATATGACTCCAGAGCGCGCGCACGCACCGCTGTTAAACGTCAGACTTGTGTCCACCTGAACGCGTAGACAGGTCCAGAACTCCTCACGCGCTCTCAAAATCCAGAACCGAGTGAGTGCGCTTCATGTGCGCGTCAACGTGAGAATAAACGCCACAAACTCCGCGTCTCTCATTGGGTTTGACACAAGGTGCGACGTGAGTGAATGCGTCTTGAAAAACACGAGGAAAACAAGTGCGCAAAGATCTCCAGGGTACTAAATCGCTGATGTTCTGCTGTAGTTCACTGACACGATCCACACGGAGCATTTGTTCGTCATTAAGGAGAGAGCACGATTCTCTATCTCTGTTTCTCTCTCTCTTTCTGAAAGGGGCGGATCTAACGTACAGTAGGCTAACCTCACGCCCCGTCTGCGCTGTGAGTGCGCGACGCGTCCAACTTTATCAGCGGCGCGTTCTAGTCTGGCGCGTCGAGTCGAGTGTTACAGAAGCTGATAAGGGCGCGGAGTTATTTCACCTTTATTGTATATGTTATGGTTTTATCCACATAAAAAAATACTGTAGTACTACTTCATATTTACTGTAGTAAATTTCATATTGAATTGACTTGCAAAATCAAGTTGATTTAACTTCATGCTGCATATTTACTAAGTACTTAAGTATATCACTGTATTTGTTTCATATGGAATTACGAAAAACACTTTTTTCATATTTTCTTTCACCTTAAACAGAACACATTTTGTGGAAATCATTTTAAATTAAATTAAATTCATTACTACTTAATACAATATTTTTTTTTACAATTTATACCAACATATAACACTTTATAAATGTATAAAATTATAAAATACCCACAAAAATATACTTTTTTTGTATCTACTATAAGTAAACTGTAGTTATAAAAAGTTATAAATAGCCTATAGTTTTTTAACTAATACAGTATTTAGATATTCACTTCACTATAGCCTAGTTAATACTATAGAGTAGTATACATTACCAAAGTAAAGTAATTACTACTACAGTTAAATACAATTTACATTACACAACAGTTCATTAAAGTAAACATTTTATTAACAAAAATGTAATAGAAAAGCATAAAATACATTATTGTTCGTTCCAATCACTTGCTCGTAACCTTCTGTGTCAACTTCCCTGTTTTCTCTCTTTGAATCTTCAATGCTGCTTCATCTCCATCAAATGGGTTGCTGAGGCTTTCAGGCCCTTCGTTTGGCACCTAAAAAATTAAATATTCATTAAATTATCATACGAATTTGTTATCAGTCTGGGGGATAATTACCAGACATCAAATATGCCCATAAAAACACATTAGTGAAGTTATGAGAGCTTGTGGGAGAGACACGAGACTGTGACTCATTACTGACAACTAGCGGAGAGTTGGAGTATTACACCTCATAACAGTTCAGGGGGCTTGTATATTTATTTATTTTTCATTGAGCTGGGAATGGATCTGTTGTAATTTAGTTAATCTCAATAACTGAGTATTATAGAGTGAAATTATTATTCTGTCCAAGAAAAGCTGAGATTGTTTTATTAGATGCGAGCACATTGACTTTCTTGGCTGAGCTTAAACGCTGACACCCGTAAAGTAATACGGGCCCTTGGGAGCTTTGTTTTTAAATGCAAAAGTTCCCTCGGAGCTGCCAAGTGCTGGTAAGGGTAAAACCTCTGATGTGAACTTTTCGGATTACTGTCAGTTTATAGTATCTGTGATGTTTCTGTAAAAAAGCAAACGTCAGCTTTGCTTTACTAGGACGGTGTGAATATCTCAGAGGGCGTCTTAATGTGATAATTGATTATTCTGTCATCACAAGATCTGTATGAAAGTTAACCTAAAAAAATATACTTCTGTGGTCACTGATGCACACAGTCTTGAGAAAATGTTGATATAATTTCAATTTTGTGCAAGTTAGGTCTTGTAAGTGCTGTTATTTTGTAGAAGCAGTAGTAATGTGATATAACTTCTGCTTGATTGTCTACGCCAAACAGATTCAGTGTCTGGTACAGCGTAATTTCAATGCCAAGGTTGTGGGTTCGATTCCCAGGAAACATGCATACTGATAAAATAGCAAGCATGCCCTGAGTGCACCGTATATTGCATAAGATAAAGCTCTCTCTGAGATTTTTGTAATTTTGATCACACAAGAATTTGTACGTATTTAACGAGTTGGCTAATTCATATAAATTCGTATGCAGTGAATCGTACAAAAACATAAGATTATAATTAAAAAAAACAATAACAAAACCGCACCCTAGCTCCGCCCCCAACATTACAGGTGCAAATGTAAAGCGTAAAAAATGTACAAATGTAGTTGTATAAAATAATACGAATTAGCCACCTTGTAAAATACGTACTCATGAGATGATACGTACTCATGTTAGACACCAATTGTTTACAATATAATGTGCGTCAATCCTGAAAACATACTTTCTATTGTTGTGACTTATGATCTTGTTTGACTGTACATCATCTAGTGTGGGCAAACTCCCTTTACATTTTGTGGCTCACCTGACGAGTTCTCAGACATTGTTACCAATGTCTAAAAATCTCGAAACCTGCCTTACAGGCACGTCAACCATGACTTCATAACATCTACCAGGTTATGAAATCTGGCCTACCGATCCGAATACTAATAGATTACAGCAGTACTCATATGATATCGCATGACACGACAGGTCACACGTTACGCTGAGCATAATATATTGCATAAAATTTTTTTGTTAACACTTTACAATAAAGTTGTATTTGTTAAATGCATTAGCTAACATGAACTAAAACAACCCAATCACATGAAAATTCGTGTTATGGTCACGAAAAATTTGACTAATATTTTCGTGTTATTGACACGATTTTCTGCTGTTTTTCGTGCCTCTGGAGCACGAATGTCTTTTTTGTGCCACCCAGCACGAACCTCCACAAATGGTTCTTCGTGTCCGTGGCACGACTCTCTTCATCGTGTCATTTTATATTTTGTTTTCTTATCGTTTTTTTTCCCATTTTTTAACCATTGTCGCTTGGGGTTTGGGTTAGAATCACTTTCTGCGACTTCCTAACCCCAACTCCAGGCAAAAATATTTTAAAAGCGGATGAAAAACATGTAAAAACCAATGCACAAAATTAGATCCTAAGCAAGCCACAAATCTAACGCTAACCCCCAAGTGACAATGATCCAAAAATAGCAAAAAACGATGAAGAAAAAAATTGGCACAGACACGAATAAACATCCACAGAAATTCCCGCTGGGCGGCACGAAAAAGACATTCGGCTCCAGAGGGATGAAAAACAGCGAAAAAATCGTGTCAATAACACGAAAACATAATTTTTTTTTTTACAATAACACGACTTGCCGTGAGATAGGGTAGACTAAAAATGAGCAAATTAAGTTTAAGCATTTATTCATCTTTAATGTTACTTAATGCAAATACAGTTGTTTAAACTAGTTTTGATTTTTTTAAAAATGTGTTTACATTTTAAACTTTTTTGGCATGCGGCCCCCTTTGTGCACGGTGCATCCCTTCATGGACCCATCAAAAAAATGTATGACATAAAACTTCAAATTTAAATTAAACAAAACATTAAATTATGCAATGTAGTGCTGTTGGTTTAATTACACAGAATTTATGATAAATTAATGTATCTTATAAAATGACATTAATCTGGGGCCCACCTGGCACCATCTCAGGACCCCCCGGTTGGGAACCAATGTGTTAGTAAATGCTGAAATCAACATTAACAAAATTAATAAATCTTAAAAGTATTTAATACTGTAAAATAGTTAATATTAGCTAATGCAATAACTAATTTAACTAATAACAAATACAATCTTTTTGTATGTTACCGTTTTTTTTATAAACACAAAAGCAAAAATACAGCATTCATAAAAGGTAACCAAAATAATTAATAATAAATTAACCAAGCCTGTGAACTACAAATATTGTTGTGGTTTACCTTGCAAACTGACTCTACCTCATTTTTACATTAGTTTTTACTTTACTTCAGTAAACTGTATATATGCATTCATTGGTCACTGGCTTGTTCTCAAAATACCAAACCACATATCAGTCAACTTGACATCTATTAATTTAGCCAATGCTTTTATCCAAAGTGACTAATAAATAGAAATGACCTATAAATAACACAACTGTATTCATGAATGTAAATCAAAATACAAGCTCATGCAGCAAAAACTGAACTACACCGGCCGAACATGCAAATCTTTTTGCATTGACATTTAACATCAAACTGGGTCAGTTAGCCCTTCCTCCTCGAACACATTTAACCAAACTAATATCAACCCTCGATCAAACGCTCAATCTTCAATACATAAGGAGAGCATTACCAGCTCCTTAGTTTGAAATAAAAGCCGTAAGAGGAGACGATTGAAACGGTTGTGGACAGGAATCGGTGGTTTTGTGGGCACCTCAAATGCCCTTGATTTGCCTTTCATTATATCAGAGACCGCTGATGGATTCCCTACAGCTGTGGCCTCTATAGAGAAAGACGGGGTGGAAAGTAAGGGAACTGTGCACACCTAATTCAATCTGGATTTGAAACATTTATCTTTTACATAACCAACAATGCTGATATCAAGAAGATGAGTTAGTCCCAGTCACGGTCCACATGTCAAATGGTGGTGGACAGAGTTTCATCTTAAAAAAGGAGCTGTAAACAAGCTTGACACAATATTAGCCGACCATGACCTACTCGCCGCATTCATCTCCTAGAAAACATATCTATTTATGAAAGCGAACCACGTCCCGAAAAGAAGCCCACCTCGCTAAATTTGTATCTTTCTATTTCTATTCTCAGGTCCGCATTCCCCAAATAAGATGCGGTGAAGTACCGTGTCATACCAGCAGACGCTTTATTGAGCCACTTTCACGTCACCGATTTTCAGCCACCGTTTTTCGAATTTAAACGCATTGCTCGATGACTTACCAGTCCCGATTTTCTTCTCCAGGAAGTTGAACCCTCCAGCACCTGCTGTGGGCAAGTCTTCGTAGAAAAAAGACACAAAAGTGCAAAAAACTCGAAAAAGTCAAAGAAATTAAAGCCAGACCAGCTGGCTTTGTGGAGAAACCCAAAATTGGGTTGCGTTGAGTACAGATCTCGATCCACAGTGAAGCGAAATGTCATGCGAGCCCCAACCACACCCAACAAGGACATACAGACTCACACACACATAGACATGTCAGTCGGACCTTCACTGTATGTCAATGCAAGTGTCTGGCAGGCCTCGCTTCACCTGCCGCTGTCAGTCTGATGTATATTTAGATTAAAGTATCGCTGTCGCGCAGGCCTCTGTTGGCCTTGGCAAAAGTGCCCAGGATTATTGCCCCATTGCACCACTGATTTTTGCCAGGACGAGAGCCATGTGACCAGATTCACCTCCATTTTATTGGTAACACTTTAAGGTTGAAGTTAGTTCGTATATTTAGATCACTTACAATAAAGACCCAATGCAAGGTGACGCTGATCCAGATTAAAGTTTGGAGCACCAAAGTTTGACATGGCCTTACTCACCCAAAATTAAAGATAGCAAAATTTTATTTTACAGAATGATAAACTTGTGTTGGGATTTCAAATGCTGCCCAACAGAATGTAACTTGCAATGGGATATGCTGGAAACGGGACACTAGCGGTCACGTGACTTCTCCTTGGTCAACATGTGGTAATGGGTGGTGCCTGCTGGTCTGTCCTGGTATGCATGTTGACCAGAGACGCTCCGCACCTCCATCTGAAACCAAAGATAACAAACATTTCCCCATGCAGCGCCTCGAACATATAACTCCACCGTGACGCTTTTGGGAATGATTCTTACGACCGTGCCATTAAACCTTTTTTACCTGCAGAGATCTCCTAAAACCCTCAAACCGAACATCCGTTACGGTCATAACCTGTGTGTACGATACGGTTATATCACCAGACTTTTCAAACAAACAAACTACAGTGGAATATTGAGAAAGTCTCGCTTCCAGTAAAATGCACCCGATCCGGTTGCGAGGGGGTGGCTGGTGTGCTCTGGCAGCAGATCTGGGCCCTCTTAGCGTGTCTCGTTGGCCCCGGGCTCCGTTCGGCACTAGGAGTGGTGTGTGGCAACGGTGGCAAGGCCTAATGACAGAGCACAAGTGCCAGAGCGAGCTTGTGGGAACAGTGTGTCCGGCACACCCAGGAGGGGCTCCAACATTGTGACACATTTATAGGCGAGCAGTACCCAACACAAACCTTTTGTTGTTTTTGTACCATCGAGATTTAACGTCAATATTGCGCCCCCGAGTTATCGCTCAAAGACTTTTTGTTTCGCCGTGGGCAGGTCGGGGAAAAGACTGCACATGTCCAAGCTATTATCGTAACGAGTTAGCTGACAGATTTGCGTGCGCGTTTTCCAGCCCTTCTGCTGTAGTCACCACAAAGCATAAAGAAAAATAAGAGAGTCGGGCTCGTTCGAAAAAGCCTTGAGGTTTGTGGCCACATTTTTCGCTTTGCCCTTCTGGCTTTTCATAGAGGTGCCTCTGTGTAAGAGAACGACCGGGCTGTTTCCTTGAATGCGGGTTCAGCCTGTGCCGCCACACAAGGTCTCACTGTATGTTTTACGTGACACAGAGAGACAGACAATATGAGATGTGGCTTTATGGTAAATCGCTTCTCTTTTTTAACACCTGGAAAGAAATGCACAATGCTTTTTAAGAGAGTAAACTCTATAAATGCTGTTTTGAGATAAGGTGCAGAGCAAAGTGTCATCCTGATGACTTCTACAGTCTAATAATATTTTCAAAAGCCTGCACATCTGGTTCCTTTCAGAGGTGACTTATTGGTAATGTCAGATTATTTTTCTTCGGTCCGCGCCTCTCCCACGAGGCTCTTCCGAGCCTATCTCAGCGGTCCGGCTGAAAATGCTAATGTTTTGCCAC